>NW_013910997.1:0-527 GCF_000517525.1 Limulus polyphemus | reverse complement strand
CATGGAACATTGTTGGTATTGGTTATGTGTGTACTACAGTATGTGGCATGGAACATTGTTGGTATTGGTTATGTGTACTACTGTATGTGACATGGAACATTGTTGGTATTGGTTATGTGCATACTACAGTATGTGGCTTGGAACATTGTTGGTATTGGTTATGTGTGTACTACAGTATGTAGCTTGGAACATTGTTGGTATTGGTTATGTGTGTACTACAAATATGTGTGTAGTACAGTATGTGGCTTGGAACATTGTTGGTATTGGTTATATGTACTACTGTATGTGGCATGGAACATTGTTGGTATTGGTTATGTGTGTACTACAGTATGTGGCTTGGAACATTGTTGGTATTGGTTATGTGTGTACTGCTGTATGTGGCATGGAACATTGTTGGAATTGGTTATGTGTGTACTACAGTATGTAGCTTGGAACGTTGTTGGTATTGGTTATGTGTGTACTACAAATATGTGTGTAGTACAGTATGTGGCTTGGAACATTGTTGGTATTGGTTATGTGTACTACTG
>NW_013910996.1:0-233 GCF_000517525.1 Limulus polyphemus | reverse complement strand
AAATTTACTAACTGTGTATCTGTGTGAACTTGTTTATTTACTAACTGTGAATTTGTGTGAACTTGTTTATTTACTAACTATGCATTTGTGAGAACTAGTATATTTACTAACTGTGTATTTGTGTGAACTTGTTTATTTACTAACTGTGTGTATTTGTGTGAACTTGTTTATTTACTAACTGTGTATTTGCGTGAACTTGTTTATTTACTAACTATTCATTTGTGAGAACTAGT
>NW_013910995.1:0-233 GCF_000517525.1 Limulus polyphemus | reverse complement strand
CTCATATCCTCTTTTTTCAGGATTTGTTAATAGTTCTCTCTTATGTTTAATTCTATATTATTTATAACCAATAGAAAGCCAAGGTTTTCATCTATCAAATAATGTATTATATTACGTTGTATTCTGAACTGAGAATTGTCAATTTCTCTTTTAGTACAAGCTTTGTTATCATGGGAAACATATTGAGTAGCTAGGATGAATTTGGAACAGCTCTTGTCGCACAGTTAGAAAGG
>NW_013910994.1:0-233 GCF_000517525.1 Limulus polyphemus | reverse complement strand
GGAGGGGAGACGTATTGCACTCTCTTTTGAAATCTACTGTATTTGAGGATTTTATCAAACAAGGTAGATGAGGGGAGACGTATTGCATCCTTATTTGAAATCTATTGTATTTGAGGATTTTATCAAACAAGGTAGATGAGGGGAGACGTATTGCACTCTCTTTTGAAATCTACTGTATTTGAGGATTTTATCAAACAAGGTAGATGAGGGGAGACGCATTGCATTCTCTTTTG
>NW_013910993.1:0-409 GCF_000517525.1 Limulus polyphemus | reverse complement strand
AAATACGTTAAAATAGATAAGGCTACGAATCACACGCGAAATAATAAACATGAGTAAAAACATGATAAAAACGGAAATTGACGTAAAGAAACTGGAAACGATATAAACACTTTAAAATTATCTAGATATAGAGACTTCTAAAAACGACATTCCAAATGCACCAACATTGAACATGACTGGAGAAACACACATAAGATATAATTAACTCATGAGAATAAAACACGAAATTGGAAATTTCCAAAATCAGGGCACCAACATGGACTATGACTGGAGAAACACACATAAGAAATTATTAACTCAACACGTAATTGGAAATTTCCAAAATCAGGGTGATGTTTAGAATCACGTAGAACACACAATTGTTTGTAAAGATAAATAACCTCATGCATTTTCTAAATCTTCAAATTTC
>NW_013910992.1:0-233 GCF_000517525.1 Limulus polyphemus | reverse complement strand
TTTGGTACAACAATTCCACGAATACCTATGTTTAACTCTAGTTACCGAATTTATAACCATCATACTCATATTTTGCTTTACTTGGTACAACTACTCCATGAACAAATAGGTGTAACTCTAGTTACCTAATTTATAACCACCATACTCATCTTTAGCCTTACTTGGTACAACTACTCCATAAACACCTAGGTGTAACTCTAGTTACCGAATATATAACCACCATACTTATCTGT
>NW_013910991.1:0-233 GCF_000517525.1 Limulus polyphemus | reverse complement strand
TCTTTAGCGTTATTATTTACAACAACTCCACGAATACCTAGATGTAACTCTAGTTACCAAACTTATAACCACCATACTCATCTTTAGCCTTACTTGTTACAACTACTCCATGAACACCTAGGTGTAACTCTAGTTACGGAATTTATAACCACCATACTCATCTTTAGCCTTACTTGGTACAACTACTCCAGGAACACTTAGTTTTAACTCTAGTTACCGAATTTATAACCCCA
>NW_013910990.1:0-233 GCF_000517525.1 Limulus polyphemus | reverse complement strand
TTTTATAACATATAGCCTGTTAAGAGTTTTATAACATATAGCCTGTTAAGAGTTTTATAACATATACCTGTTAAGAGTTTTATAACATATAGCCTGTTAAGAGTTTTATAACATATAGCCTGTTAAGAGTTTTATAACATATACCCTGTTAAGAGTTTTATATCATATAGCCTGTTAAGAGTTTTATAACATATAGCCTGTTAAGAGTTTTATAACATAAAGTTTGTTAAGAG
>NW_013910989.1:0-233 GCF_000517525.1 Limulus polyphemus | reverse complement strand
GTCAATAAGAAGACACAAGAAATAACGATACTGTGTACTGTCAATAAGAAGACACAAGATTTAACGATACTGTGTACTGTCAATAAGAAGACACAAGATTTAACGATACTGTGTACTTTCAATAAGAAGACACAAGATTTAACAATACTGTGTACTGTCAATAAGAAGACACAAGATTTAACAAAACTGTGTACTGTCAATAAGAAGACACAATATTCAACTATAATGTGTAC
>NW_013910988.1:0-233 GCF_000517525.1 Limulus polyphemus | reverse complement strand
AATTACACCTAAGTGTTAATGGAGTAGTTTTACCAAATAACGCTAAAGATGAATATGGTGGTTATAAATTCGGTAACTAGAGTAACACCTATGTGTTCATGGAGTAGTTGTACCAAGTAAAGCTAAAGATGAATATTGTGGTTATAAATCCGGTCACTAGAGTTACACCTAGGTATTCGTAGAGTAGTTGTACCAAGTAAGGCTAAAGATGAATATGGTTGTTATAAATTCGG
>NW_013910987.1:0-893 GCF_000517525.1 Limulus polyphemus | reverse complement strand
GATGAAAGGATGTCCATTCTGAATAGTACACATCAAGGGCATCTTTGTATTGAAATATGAAGAAAAATAAATTTTTTCAAAATTGAAAAACAGTGCTTTTTTGAAGCGCATTTAATAGAAGAATTACGGCTAGTGTTTATTTCGGCAGAAAATTCGAAGTTGAGACATTATAACATTAACGAAAAAGTATTATGTCGCGTCAAAAGCTAAATAAAGTATAACTTTCCTCATTCAGAGTAAACATAATCCAAAAGGTGCGGTTTATTTTGTAATAAGACGTCATGATCTGTTAGATGTGGGTTATTTGGGAAAATAGGCGAGCTTCGATTTTTCTTTTTTCCTTCAGGTATAATAAACAAAAGTAGGGCTTTAAATATAAGATTATTCAACCCAAATCACCCACATCTAACAGATCATGACGTCTTATTACAAAATGCCTAATCGAAATTCCCAATATTTATTCCATAATCCTATATCAAAACTAAAATTTTGAAAAAATTTATTTTTCTTCATATTTCAATACAAAGATGCCCTTGATGTGTACTATTCAGAATGGACATCCTTTCATCGAAATTCCCAATATTTATTCCATAATCTATAGCCTTCATGTTTTGCTAAAATTTTGAAAAAATTTATTTTTCTTCATATTTCAATACAAAGCCTTGGTATTTTCGGCGAAAAAATCAATTTTTTGAAACTTGAAAAACAGTGCTTTTTTGAAGCGCAATTAATAGAAATATTACTGCTAGTGTTTATTTCGGCAGATAATTCGAAATTGAGACATTATAACATTAACAAAAAAGTATTATGTCGCGTCAAAAGTTATATAAAAAAGAATTTTCGCTCATTCAGAGTAAAAATAATCCAAAAGGTGCGGTTTATTTTGTAATAAG
>NW_013910986.1:0-233 GCF_000517525.1 Limulus polyphemus | reverse complement strand
AAGACACACGATTTAACAATACTGTATACTATCAATAAGAAAATACACCATTTAGCAATACTGTGTACTATCAATAAGAAGATACACCATTTAGCAATACTGTGTACTATCAATAAAAGACACAAGATTTAACGATACTGTGTACTGTCAATAAGAAGGCACAAGATTTAACGATACTGTGTACTGTCAATAAGTAGACACAAGATTTAACGATACTGTGTACTGTCAATAAG
>NW_013910985.1:0-233 GCF_000517525.1 Limulus polyphemus | reverse complement strand
ATCGGTAACACTCACTTCAGTGGTAGTAACTTCATCAAGAGCTTCACCATTTCCCTTCTCAAAACTGAGTAGAGTTTCTTCTTCGACAGTGGCTTCTTCATGTGGCACATCTTCAGCAGCGTCATTTGTTCTGTTTTCCACTTCGTCCCAACTGAAATGTCCTGGACTGTGATAATGCCAAAGCCTGTTGGCATGCACCACTTTTGGCTAACCACATTTTATCCGGAAAGTCA
>NW_013910984.1:0-669 GCF_000517525.1 Limulus polyphemus | reverse complement strand
ATCAATAACAAGACACAAGATTTAACAATACTGTGTACTGTCAATAAGAAGACACAAGATTTACCGATACTTTGTACTATCTATAACATACCAAAAGATTTAACGATATTGGATAGTACATATTAGAAACACAAGATTTAACAATACACTTATTACGTAAAGTCGATAAGAAGACACAAGATATAAGAATACTATGTACTATCACTAACAAGCCACAAGATATAAGAATACGTTAGTGATAGTACACAAAGCCACAAGAATTAACGATACTGTGTACTGTCAATAAGAAGACACAAGATTTAACAATACTGTGTATTGTCAATAAGAAGACACAAGATTTAACGATACTGTGTAATGTCAATAAGAAGACACAAGATTTATCAGTACTGTGTACTGTCGATAAGAAGACATAAGATTTATTAATACTGGGTACTGTCTGTCAATAAGAAGACACAAGATTTAATAATACTGTGTACTATCAATAAGAAGACACAAGATTTAACAATACTGCGTACTGTCAATAAGAAGACACAAAATTTAACGATACTGTGTACTGTCAATAAGAAGATACAAGATATAAGAATACTGTGTACTATCACTAACAACCACAAGATTTAACGATACTGTGTCTGTCAATAAGAAGACACAAGATTTAACAATAATGTGTAC
>NW_013910983.1:0-283 GCF_000517525.1 Limulus polyphemus | reverse complement strand
ACTTACTTGGTAAAACTACTCCATGAACACTTACGTGTAACTCTACTTACCGAGTTTATAACCACCATATTCATCTTTAGCCTTACTTGGTAAAACTACTCCATTAACACCTAGGTGTAACTCTAGTTACTGAATTTGTAACCGCCATACGCATCTTTAGCTTTACTTGGCACAACTACTCCATGAAAACCTAGGTGTAACTATAGTTACATAATTTACAACCACCATACTAATCTTTAGCCTTACTTGGTAAAACTACTCCATAAATACCTAGGTGTAACTA
>NW_013910982.1:0-495 GCF_000517525.1 Limulus polyphemus | reverse complement strand
GGTTATAAATTCAATAACTATAGTTACACCTAGGTGTTCATGGAGTAGTTGTACCAAGTAAGGCTAAAGATGAGTATGATGGTTATAAATTCGGTAATTATAGTTACACCTAGGTGTTTAAGGAGTAGTTGTACCAAGTTAGGCTAAAGATGAGTATAGTGATTTTAAATTCGGTAACTAGAGTTACATCTAGGTGTTTATAGAGGTTATTTGGTACAACAACTCCAGGAATAAACCACCATACTCATCTATAAATTCGGTAACTGGAGTTAAACCTAAGTGTTCAAAGAGTAGTTGTACCAAGTAAGGCTAAAGATGAGTATGGTGGTTATAAATTCGGTAACTGGAGTTACACCTAGGAGTTCATGGAGTAGTTGTACCAAGTAAGGCTAAAGATGAATATGGTGGTTATAAATTCGGTAACTAGAGTTACACCTAGGTGTTCATGTAGTAGTTGTACCATGTAAGGCTAAAAATAAGTATGGTGGTTCTAAA
>NW_013910981.1:0-277 GCF_000517525.1 Limulus polyphemus | reverse complement strand
ACCAATGATACTATGATGTTATATTTTTACCAATGATACTGTGTGATGTTATATTTTTACCAGTGATACTATGTGATGTTATATTTTTACCAATGATATTGTGTGATGTTATATTTTTACCAATGATACTGTGTGATGTTATATTTTTACCAGTGATACTATGTGATGTTATATTTTTACCAATGGTACTGTGTGATGTTATGTTTTTACCAATGGTACTGTGTGATGTTATATTTTTACCAATGATACTATGATGTTATATTTTTACCAATGATAC
>NW_013910980.1:0-234 GCF_000517525.1 Limulus polyphemus | reverse complement strand
GGGAGAACATCACATTTGTAACTCTAACAACTTAATGTTCACACTATAACGTTTTAGAATCTGGGAGAAAATCGTCACGGGAGAACACCAATTTTGTAATTCTAACAACTTAATGTTCACACTATAACGACTTAGAATCTGGGAAAACATCGTCACGGGAGAATATCACATCTGTAACTCTAACAACTTAATGTTCACACTCTAGCGTTTTAGAATCTGGGAAAACATCGTCAC
>NW_013910979.1:0-232 GCF_000517525.1 Limulus polyphemus | reverse complement strand
AAGTTATAGGGTATCGTAGTTTTGTGTTGGGCGTAGTTATAGGGTATCGTGGTTTTGTGTTGGGGAAGTTATAGGGTATCGTAGTTTAGTGTTGGACAAGTTATAGGGTATCGTAGTTTAGTGTTGGACAAGTTATAGGGTATCGTAGTTTTGTGTTGGGAAGTTATAGGGTATCGTAGTTTTGTGTTGGGCAAGTTATAGGGTATCGTAGTTTTGTGTTGGGCAAGTTATA
>NW_013910978.1:0-264 GCF_000517525.1 Limulus polyphemus | reverse complement strand
GTGTACAATGACATGCTGTTGTAATTATAACTGAATTTTATATAACAAGTTAATACACGGGGTCTTTATGACCTTATGATGTATTGTACGATGACGTGCTTTTGTAATTATAACTGTATTTTATATAACAAGTGAATACACGAGGTCTTTATGACCATATGATGTAATTTACAATGTCATGATGTTGTAATTATAACTGTATTTTATGTAACAAGTGAATAAATGTGGTCTTTATGACATTATGATGTAATGTACTATGACATG
>NW_013910977.1:0-233 GCF_000517525.1 Limulus polyphemus | reverse complement strand
GTGGGATCATTACCAGAACTCTGTTCAGTAACTGTTTTGTGGGATCATCACCAGTACTCTGTTCAGTAACTGTTTTATATGATCATCACCAGTATTCTGTTCAGTAACTGTTTTGTGGGATCATCACCAGTACTCTGTTCAGTAACTGTTTTATATGATCATCACCAGTATTCTGTTCAGTAACTGTTTTATGGGATCATCACCAGTACTCTGTTCAGTAACTGTTTTATGGG
>NW_013910976.1:0-233 GCF_000517525.1 Limulus polyphemus | reverse complement strand
TTTATAGTCTATACAAGTAGACTGACATGAAAATAATCATTGTCTTTAAAAGTATTCTAACATGGCAGTATTCATTGTCTATACAAGTAGACTGACATCAAAATAATCATTGTCTTTAAAAGTAGTCTGACATGGCAGTATTCATTGTCTTTACAAGTAGACTGACATGAAAATAATCATTGTCTTTAAAAGTAGTCTAACATGGCAGTATTCATTGTCTATACAAGTAGACT
>NW_013910975.1:0-231 GCF_000517525.1 Limulus polyphemus | reverse complement strand
GAAAGCAAAGTGTTGTTACAAATAGAGTTCAGCCAAACTGGATTAATGTCACAAGTGGGGTACCTCAGGGTTCAGTCTTAGGACTTTTGCTCTTTTGATTTACATCAATGACATATATGAAGGAATGGTTAATAAATTACTTATATTTACAGATGATATTAAAGTCTTGGGTGTTGCTAGCTGTGAAGAGGATGCTGCTGATTTACAAAAGTATTTAGATCATTTAGTGAG
>NW_013910974.1:0-234 GCF_000517525.1 Limulus polyphemus | reverse complement strand
AACTGTAGTAACACATTCTAGTGTTGTATTTACAGCGTCTCTAAGATGTGAAATGTAGTAACACGTTCTAGTGCTGTATTTACAGTGTCTCTAAGATGTGAAATATAGTAACACATTCTAGTGCTGTATTTACAGTGTCTCTAAGATGTGAAATATAGTAACACATTCTAGTGTTGTATTTACAGTGTCTCTAAGATGTGAAATATAGTAATACGTTCTAGTGTTGTATTTACA
>NW_013910973.1:0-252 GCF_000517525.1 Limulus polyphemus | reverse complement strand
ACTAAAATTAACGATTATGTGTACTGTCAATAAGAAGACACAAGATTTAACAATACTATGTACGGCCAATAAGAAGACAAAAATTTAACAATACTGTGTACTTTCGATAAAAGGATACAAGATTTAACGATACTGTGTACTATCAATAACAAGAGTCAAGATTTAACGATACTGTGTATTATCAATAAGAAGACAAACGTTTTAACAATACTGTGTACTATCACTAAATGGCCATAAGAATTAACGATACTG
>NW_013910972.1:0-278 GCF_000517525.1 Limulus polyphemus | reverse complement strand
ACCTGTAATATTATAGTAAAGAAGACAGTAATTAAGATGGTTGCTAAGGTGTTATCTTACAACAGTGCTCCTTGTGACTGTACTACCTGTAATACTACAGTAAAGAAGACAGTAATTAAGATGGTTGCTAAGGTGTTATCTTACAACGTGCTCCTTGTGACTGTACTACCTGTAATATTATAGTAAAGGTGGTTGCTAAGGTGTTATCTTACAACAGTGCTCCTTGTGACTGTACTACCTGTAATATTATAGTAAAGAAGACAGTAATTAAGATGGTT
>NW_013910971.1:0-298 GCF_000517525.1 Limulus polyphemus | reverse complement strand
CGGATAAATAACTCATGTAACAGATAGATACATAATTATATAACAGCTATCCATCTTTAACCAATCATTTCATTATATGGAAGTACATGACGGATAACTAACTGATGCTACAGAAAGATTTCTCCTTTAACCAATCATTTCATTATATGTAAGTACATGATGGCTAACTAACTGATGCTACAGATAGATACATAATTATATAACAGTCAACCATATTTAACCAATCAATTGATTATATGGAAGTACAACACGGCTAACTAATTGATGTTACAGATAGATACATAATTGTATAACAGTC
>NW_013910970.1:0-233 GCF_000517525.1 Limulus polyphemus | reverse complement strand
ACTTTCATCGTGATACATTTGTATCTGCAGACAGGTTTGGTTTGATGTCAGGGGCGGATTGGGATGGCTAAGCGGCCCGGGACTGGGATCACAGAGTAGCCCTGGACAGGTTTTCTGTTAAACTTTTTATTCCGATGATTTACCGCACTCAAAACTCACGCGACGTCCCTGTTCCGCATTGTTATGTTTCTGCTACATGAAAGGATGCTTTTCATGTGATATTGTCATTTTAA
>NW_013910969.1:0-233 GCF_000517525.1 Limulus polyphemus | reverse complement strand
AAGAGTGTGTAATACATGTTCAGGAGGTAAACAATGATGTAGTATGTAAGATTAATGTTCAAAATTCACAAGATAGGAGTGTGTAATACCTGTTCACAAGGTAAACAATGATGTAGTACTTAAGATTAATGCTCAAAATTCACAAGATAGGAGTGTGTAATACATGTTCAGGAGGTAAACAGTGATGTAGTATGTAAGATTAATATTCAAAATTCAAAAGATAGGAGTGTGCA
>NW_013910968.1:0-232 GCF_000517525.1 Limulus polyphemus | reverse complement strand
ATTGTTGTTACGAGTAAGTCTAACCCTTTATACATGTTACATATTATCTTTATTGTTGTTATGAGTAAAACCTAACCATTTATACATGTTACATATTATCTTTATTGTTGTTATGAGTAAAGTCTAACCCTTTATACATGTTACATATTACCTTTATTGTTGTTATGAGTAAGTCTAACCATTTATACATGTTACATATTATCTTTATTGTTGTTATGAGTAAGTCTAACCC
>NW_013910967.1:0-359 GCF_000517525.1 Limulus polyphemus | reverse complement strand
ACAGCGTTTGTTTAGCGCGATTGTTGAAGTTGAGTGTATCGGTAAACTTATATTCGGAAAGAATAAACTAGTTTTATTAAGAAAGGACTTGTGTCGCTTAAGTTTCGTCGGAACGAAGTTACGGAAAGTTAATTAACAAACGGAGACGTAACAAATTGGTGTCAGAGAGTGGGACAAAAAAAAAGAAAAAGAAAAAATGGAAACGAGAAGCGGAAAATCAAACTACAGCTTGGTTGCTGCCATCAAGTCTGTACAAAAACAAGAAATGAAACAAGAAGAGAGACAACAGCAGTTGACAAGAAAACATGCAACAGTGGCAGCTTGAACAACAAAATAAACAAGAGAAATTACAGCAGTTG
>NW_013910966.1:0-233 GCF_000517525.1 Limulus polyphemus | reverse complement strand
ACAAGATTAAACGATACTGTGTACTATCAATATGAAGACACGAGATTTAAGAATACTGTGTACTGTCAATAAGAAGACACTAGATTTAACAATACTGTTCACTTTAGATAAGACGACACAATATTTCACGATATTGTGTACTATCAATAACAAGCCATAAGATTTAACGATACTGTGTACTGTCAATAAGAAGACACAAGATTTAACGTATACTGTGTACTATCAATAACAAG
>NW_013910965.1:0-233 GCF_000517525.1 Limulus polyphemus | reverse complement strand
TCTTTTAAAAACCCTGAGAAGAATATAGCTAGTAAGATTGGGAAGAGAATAAGGATGATGCATAAGCAGCATACTATTGCTAAAAAACTAAATGATATACATCGAGTGGAAAATATACCACTGTATGTAACAAAAGAAACTAAAATGAAATCTGATTTAGTTAATCAAAGACATCAAACACTACATGGCATTTCAAAGAACCGTCATCTAGCGCATAACAGTGGAGTGCGTCT
>NW_013910964.1:0-232 GCF_000517525.1 Limulus polyphemus | reverse complement strand
AAATGATAATACAAGGCTAGAGTTTTTGCATGTAAATACGCAAGTATGCAAAGAACGTTCTTGAAAAAATTTCGAGAAGATCCGTTCAAATGGAACGAAGTACTGGTACAAAACGCAAAACGTTCCATAACTCCCTTAAAACAAAGAGTAGGAAGGTAAAACTCTGCATATAACTACGCAACGTTAAAGTGTACCTACATACCAAATTTGGTGAAGAATCATCAATTTAGGA
>NW_013910963.1:0-230 GCF_000517525.1 Limulus polyphemus | reverse complement strand
AAGAATTAGGGCAGTTTAAACAGTTCTAGCCAATCGACCAGAAGCAGGAATTAGGGCAGTTTAAACAGTTCTAGCCAATCGACTGGAAGCAGGAATTAGGGCAGTTTAAAAGTTCTAGCCAATCGACCGGAAGCAAGAATTAGGGCAGTTTAAACAGTTCTAGCCAATCGACCGGAAGCAGAATTAGGCAGTTTAAACAGTTCTAGCCAATCGACCGGAAGCAAGAATTA
>NW_013910962.1:0-232 GCF_000517525.1 Limulus polyphemus | reverse complement strand
AATAGCACATTATCTAGGAAGATATATCGATAGCACATTATCTAGGAAGATTTATCGATGGTACATTATCTGGGAAGATTTATCGATGGTACATTATCTGGGAAGATTTATCGATAGCACATTATTTAGGAAGATTTATTAATAGCACATTATCTGGGAAGATTTATCGATAGCACATTATTTAGGAAGATTTATCGATAGTACATTATCTAGGAAGATTTATCGATAGAAC
>NW_013910961.1:0-301 GCF_000517525.1 Limulus polyphemus | reverse complement strand
TAGAAGTAGTGTAAGTAGGTAATCTTGGGAAGAAGTGTAGTAGTGTAAGTAGGTAATCTTGGGAAGAAGTAGAAGTAGTGTAAGTAGGTAATCTTGGGAAGAAGTAGTAGTGTAAGTAGGTAATCTTGGGAAGAAGTAGTAGTGTAAGTATGTAATCTTCTGCTGTGCCGTACAGCAGATTAGCATTTGCTTACTAATTTAAAAGTTATGGCATGAAAACTATAACAAGCACAAAATGGTTACAAGGTCATCACATTGAACAATCTCGTATTGAAAGAGTTAATGGAATTTTCAAAAATAA
>NW_013910960.1:0-233 GCF_000517525.1 Limulus polyphemus | reverse complement strand
TATCCGTTAAGAGAGCAGGTTCAGTGCATGGTCGTTCATATGGAAAATAAATTACTGTTTAGTTTGATAAGATTGGTTTAAAAACATTCTCAGTTCAATTTGTGTGTAGTGTATATGTTACAGTTTAGTGAACTATTTTTTAAGAATTAAAATATGTTTACCTAAGTAAGGAACACAGAAATACATGAAGCATTTAGGTACAGTAATACGTTTAGTATTACTAAGAGGTTTAT
>NW_013910959.1:0-233 GCF_000517525.1 Limulus polyphemus | reverse complement strand
CATTGATTCCTTACCTTGTATCCAGTATTCTTCAGATCTTCCTTTGGCATAAAGCTCTCAGCAGTTACAGAATAGTACAGTTTTGTACACTAGTGTTCTGCCCGTAGATAGTTGTAAGGTGACTGTGCTTCCCTTAAATAAAGCATTGATTCTTTACCTTGTATCCAGTATTCTTCAGATCTTCCTTTGGCATAAAGCTCTCTGCAGTTACAGAATAGTACAGTTTTGTACAC
>NW_013910958.1:0-229 GCF_000517525.1 Limulus polyphemus | reverse complement strand
GAATTTTTTGGAAAATAGAAAAATATGCTTTTATGACGCAGAATTAATAGAAAAATATCGGATAGTGCTTATTTCGTCGAAAAACTCAAAACTGAGACATTATACCATTAACTAAAATATTATGTCCATCAAAATTATTTAAAAATTGAACTTTCGCTAAGCTAGAGTAAAATAAATCCAAAAGGAGCAGTTTATTTTTTAAGAAGACGTCATGATCTTTTAGATGTCG
>NW_013910957.1:0-230 GCF_000517525.1 Limulus polyphemus | reverse complement strand
AAGCACAGCTATTGTTTGTTACTTGTAAAGCTAAAGTATCAACGGTAGTAAACACAGCTATTGTTTGTTACTTGTAAAGCTAAAGTATCAACGGTAGTAAGCACAGCTATTGTTTGTTACTTGTAAAGCTAAAGTATCAACGGTAGTAAGCACAGCTATTGTTTGTTACTTGTAAAGATAAAGTATCAGCGGTAGTAAACACAGCTATTGTTTGTTACTTGTAAAGATAA
>NW_013910956.1:0-233 GCF_000517525.1 Limulus polyphemus | reverse complement strand
GACGTATAGCAGTAAGTGAAAAGTTCAGACAGGGTTAGTCTACAAAAATTTGGAAAATATAACTATAGTGTGAATCATTATAAAATATATTTTTGCACCAAAATAAGCTGAAAGTTCAATATATTTCAAATTTAACTTACTTGAACAAGAACGTGTTTTTTATATGATACTCAACAGTCTGTAGAAAAACTAATGTATTTATTCTTTATCTTTAAATAATGATACAGAAAGCT
>NW_013910955.1:0-234 GCF_000517525.1 Limulus polyphemus | reverse complement strand
GATCTACAAATCCACAGTGTTAGATACACCTAGAAGTAAGGCTGGACAGCCTTAAGCGCTGTCTTTTTTTTTGTTTTTTTTTGGAATACAACAGTATAATGATTGATACGTAAACAGAAATTTCCACAGTCATGTTTATTTTAAACAATAAGAACATGGACTTGCGTTACCTTATTACTGATGAACAATGCTATATATTGCTGATGAACAAAATGAACTAAACATAGATGTTTC
>NW_013910954.1:0-234 GCF_000517525.1 Limulus polyphemus | reverse complement strand
CTTGGTATGTTTATTTCTATTGTAAGGTAATGCCTCTTGCTTAGTATGTTTTTTTCTATTGTAAAGTAATGCCTCTTGCTTGGTATGTTTATTTCTATTGTAAGGTAATGCATCATGCTTGGTATGTTTATTTCTATTGTAAGGTAATGCCTCTTGCTTGGTATGTTTATTTCTATTGTAAGGTAATGCCTCTTGCTTGGTATGTTTATTTCTTTTGTAAGATAATGCATCTTG
>NW_013910953.1:0-262 GCF_000517525.1 Limulus polyphemus | reverse complement strand
CTACTGTTGTTTAATGTTGGCCTTTGACATTGGTATGTTACTACCTGTTTGAATGTCGTTAATATCTACTGTTGTTTAATGTTGGCCTTTGATACTGGTATGTTACTACCTGTTTAAAAGTCGTTAATATATACTGTTTTTTAATGTTGGACTTTGACATTGTATGTTACTACTTGTTTAAATGTCGTTAATATCTACTGTGGTTTAATGTTGGTCTTTTACACTGGTATGTTACTACCTGTTTAAATGTCGTAAATATCTA
>NW_013910952.1:0-233 GCF_000517525.1 Limulus polyphemus | reverse complement strand
TCATTATACAATATACACTAACAAATGTCTCCATGTTAACTCTAATGGTACAATATACACTAACAACTGTCTCCATGTTAACTCATCATTATACAATATACACTGTCTAACAACTGTCTCCATGTTAACTCTAATGGTACAATATACACTAACAACTGTCTCCATGTTAACTCAAATGGTACAATATACACTAACAACTATCTCCATGCTAACTCAAATGGTACAATATACAG
>NW_013910951.1:0-478 GCF_000517525.1 Limulus polyphemus | reverse complement strand
TAACCAAAAGCTTTTCTGAAAGCGTATGTGTACTGCAGGGAAGATTCTAGCCTTCTATTATCATTTTTGCGTCTTTTGTGGTCGTTTTATGTTACTCTTTTATTCGTTTTGCATGTAAATACGCAAGTATGCAACGAACGTTCATACAAAATTTGGAGATGATCCCCCCTAATTACTGTTTGTTTTAAAGGAGTTATGGAAGGTTTTGCGTTTTGTACCAGTACTTCGTTCCGGATGGTAAAACTCTGCATATTACTAGGCAACGTTAAAGTGTACCTACATATCAAATTTGGTGAAGAATCATAAATTTAGGACCCTCTGGTAACAAGAAATCGAAAAACAATCAATAACCAAAAGCTTCCCTGCAGTACACATACGCTTTCAGAAAAGCCAATAAAAGAGTAACATAAAACGACCACAAAAGTCGAAAAAATGATAATAGAAAACTAGAATTTTGCATGTAAATACGCAAGTATGC
>NW_013910950.1:0-233 GCF_000517525.1 Limulus polyphemus | reverse complement strand
TATATTATTATTTAGAAGTGTTAAACAAAGGACAATAAATATTTCAATTAACACACTGTATTAGTAATTAGAAGTGTTAAACAAAGGACAATAAAAATTCCAATTAACACACTATATTATTAATTAGAAGTGTTAAACAAAGGACAGTAAATATTTCAATTAACACACTGTATTAGTAAGTAGAAGTGTTAAACAAAGGACAGTAAAGATTTCAATTAACACACTGTATTAGC
>NW_013910949.1:0-341 GCF_000517525.1 Limulus polyphemus | reverse complement strand
ACACGTTATTACAGTCCGTCTCATCATTATATTCAACACAAGTTATTACAGTCTATCTCATCATTGTATTTTATACAAGTTATTACAGTCTATCTCATCATTATATTCTACACAATTTATTTCAGTCTGTCTCATCAATATATTCTACACACGTTATTACAGTCTATCTCATCACCATATTCTACACAACTTATTAGTCTATCTCATCATTATATTCTACACACGTTATTACAGTCTATCTCATCATTATACTCTACACAATTTATTACAGTTTAACTCATCATAATATACTTCACACGTTATTACAGTCCGTCTCATCATTATATTCAACACAAGTTATT
>NW_013910948.1:0-232 GCF_000517525.1 Limulus polyphemus | reverse complement strand
TGCCAATATTACTAATACGAAGAATCTGGCCATTAGGAGTGACATTCTAGAAAATTTTATGCCAATATTACTAATATGAAGAAGCTGACCATTAGGAGTGACATTCTAGAAAATTTTATGCCAATATTACTAATATGAAGAGGCTGGCCATTAGGAGTGACATTCTAGAAATTCTTATGCCAATATTACTAATATGAAGAAACTGGCCATTAGAAGTGACATTCTAGAAAAT
>NW_013910947.1:0-481 GCF_000517525.1 Limulus polyphemus | reverse complement strand
TAGTTAGTTAGATCATAATCCCAACGATATGTGAAATCAGTAGGGATTATGCTCTAACTAACTACTTATTTCACATATCGTTGGGATTATGATCTAACTAACTACTGATTCACATATCGTTGGGATTATGATCTAACTAACTACTGATTTCACATATCGTTGGGATTATGATCTAAGTAACTACTTATTTCACACATCGTTGGGATTATTATCTAAATAACTAGTGATTTCACATATCGTTCGGATTATGATCTACCTAACTAGTGATTTCACATACTGATTTCACATATCGTTGGGATTATGCCGATTTCACTTATCGTTGGAATCATGATCTAACTAACTACCGATTTCACTTATCGTTGGGATTATGATCTAACTAACTACTGATTTCACATATCGTTCGGATTATTATCTAAATAACTAGTTATTTCACATATCGTTCGGATTATGATCTACCTAACTAGTGATTTCACATATCGTT
>NW_013910946.1:0-233 GCF_000517525.1 Limulus polyphemus | reverse complement strand
GTTTTCAAAGTCAACAAAATCTAGTGGAAAACGGACTAAAAGGAACTTTATCAATGTCAACAAAATCTGGAAGAAGGAAGACTAAAAACCGTTATAACAGTCGACAAAATATAGTGAAAAACTGACTAAAACGACCCATATCAATGTCAAAATAATCTAGTGGAAGGAAGACTAAAAGACCGTTATAACAGTCGACAAAATATAGTTTAATAAGGATTAAAAATACCATTATT
>NW_013910945.1:0-233 GCF_000517525.1 Limulus polyphemus | reverse complement strand
ACTGGCTGCAGACTAAAGTCAACAGTGGGTCATAGAACGATACTAGTTATTGGGTCCTATTTAATCCAGTGGGACTTAAACAAACACATGTAGATATGTTGTAAATATATGAGTTAATTACCAAACTGGCTACAGACTAAAGTCAACAGTGGGTTATGGAACGATACTAGCTATTGGGTCATATTTAATCCAGTCGGTCTTAAATAAACACATGTCGATATGTTGTAAATAAA
>NW_013910944.1:0-233 GCF_000517525.1 Limulus polyphemus | reverse complement strand
GTATCGTTAAATCTTGTATCTTCTTATTGACAGTACACAGTATCG
Source organism: Limulus polyphemus (assembly GCF_000517525.1). Classification (NCBI taxonomy): domain Eukaryota; kingdom Metazoa; phylum Arthropoda; class Merostomata; order Xiphosura; family Limulidae; genus Limulus; species Limulus polyphemus. The sequence goes on along the minus strand of NW_013910944.1, from coordinate 188 downwards.
ATAAATTTTGTGTCTTCTTGTTGACAGTACACAGAATCGTTAAATCTTGTGTCTTCTTATTGACAGTACACAGTATCGTTAAATCTTATTTCTTCTTATTGAAAGTACACAGTATCGTTAAATCTTTTGTCTTCTTATTGACAGTACACAGTATCTTTAAATCTTGTGTCTTCTTATTGATAGTACAG
>NW_013910943.1:0-236 GCF_000517525.1 Limulus polyphemus | reverse complement strand
ATTGTGTAGCTTTGTGCTTAACTTTAAAAATATTGAATATATTATTGTTGGAATTAGCCTTACTTACCGTTTTTGAAAAAGTTTTAAAATTGGTAAAATACATGTCTGTAACAAAAATTTAATTATTATTTGCAACGTTTCGGGTCGAAGCTTTTCGTCAAGTGTTTAAGCCTGTCACATATAAAAAGGCTTGTAGAGAATCGTTGAAGGGCTGGAATAAAAAAGAGATTGTCAAT
>NW_013910942.1:0-233 GCF_000517525.1 Limulus polyphemus | reverse complement strand
GTTTTCAAGTTTGTACGCACTTGACGGTGAATATCATCCATCCTTTCCGATAACACTTCCACAAACTCTGACATATTCGCAGGCAACTCTTCATCATTTGGGCGTCCCTTATGCTTGGGTCCCCTTTTAGCACTACATGTACTGCATGTCTTGCACCATTCTTCCACATCTCGCCTCATACCTATCCAGTAAAATCGTTGTCGTAAGTGACTCAATGTCTTCTTAATTCCGAA
>NW_013910941.1:0-233 GCF_000517525.1 Limulus polyphemus | reverse complement strand
AAATAAACCCCGTTGTTGTTGAGTTAACGTTATTTCCTATAGTTGTGAATACACTCCGTTGTTGCTGAGTTAACTTTATTTCCTATAGGTGTAAATACACCCCGTTGTTGTTGAGTTAACATTATTTCCTATAGTTGTAAATACACCCCGTTGTTGTTGAGTTAACGTTATTTCCTATAGGTGTAAATACACCCCGTTGTTGTTGAGTTAACATTATTTCCTATAGTTGTAAG
>NW_013910940.1:0-488 GCF_000517525.1 Limulus polyphemus | reverse complement strand
AGTAACTCAATTTTACTCTTGATTAGGTAATATCTTATACAGTAACCCCGAGTAACTCAGACTCTTGATTAGGTAATATCTAATACAGTAGCCCCCGAGTAACTCAGTTTTACTCTTGATTAGGTAATATCTTGTACAGTAACCCCGAATAACTCAACTTTACTCGTGATTAGGTAATATCATATTACCTAATCAAGAGTAAAGCTGTTACTCTGGGCTACTGTATAAAATATTACCTAGTCAAGAGTAAAGCTGAGTTACTCGGGGGTACTGCATAAGATAAGATATTACCTAATCAAGAGTAAAACTGAGTTACTCGGGGCTACTGTATAAGATATTACCTAATCAAGAGTAAAACTGAGTTACTCGGGGCTACTGTATAAGATATTACCTAATCAAGAGTAAAACTGAACAGTAGCCCCGAGTAACTCAGTTTTACTCTTGATTAGGTAATATCTTATACAGTAGCCCCGAGGTAACTCAGCTTT
>NW_013910939.1:0-417 GCF_000517525.1 Limulus polyphemus | reverse complement strand
AGTGGACAGTGAGTAGTTTGTGTTGAATATTATTAGTGCTAGTGGACAGTGAGTAGTTTTAAGAGCTTCTTAAGAATTGCTTGATAATTAATGTGCAATAAACACCAAATCCATCTATCACACACATCAATATTTGCTTCTTTTAACTATTTTTTCTAAAAATTGGATCATCTTCTTGCCTTTCCATTTGTTTGGGAGCTACCCTAAAAATAAATGAAGCTCATTCTACATAAATTCCTAAATGATACAACACAAACTACTCACTGTCCACTAGCACTAATAATATTCAACATTCGATGACGAGGAACCCACTTTGAGACTAATAATGGCTGGAGACGGCTTAAATGGGTAATGAAGAAAAACTTTAATATAAGTTTAACATGACAGCAAATGTACAACGTTTCGACAAGGTTTTGT
>NW_013910938.1:0-233 GCF_000517525.1 Limulus polyphemus | reverse complement strand
AATTTGGTGTATATGAACCACAGTAGAGTTTTTTTATTCAGTAGCATGTCCTGCGTGTAATAATGAAGAGATATATTATACTTTCATGTATATGAACCACAGTAGAAGTATGTTGTTGAGTAGCAAGTACTGTGTGTTATAATGAAGAGGTACACTATACTTTGGTGTATATGAACCACAGTAGAAGTATGTTGTTCAGTAGCAAGTACTGTGTGTAATAATAAAAAGATACA
>NW_013910937.1:0-233 GCF_000517525.1 Limulus polyphemus | reverse complement strand
AATGATAATTATTTGGTAGGTTTAAGAAGTTGTCGAATGATAATTACATCGTAGATTTAAGAAGTAGTCGAATGATAATTACTTTGTAGGTTTAAGAAGTAGTCGAATGATAATTACTTAGTAAGTTTAAGAAGTAGTCGATTGATAATTACTTGGTAGGTTTAAGAAGTAGTCGAATAAGAATACTTCTTAGGTTTAAGTAAGAAGTAGTCAAATGATAATTATTTTGTAAG
>NW_013910936.1:0-256 GCF_000517525.1 Limulus polyphemus | reverse complement strand
ACAGTTATAATTGCAACAGCATGCCAAAGTACAATACAAAATAAGGTAATAAAGACTCCGTGTATTCATTTGTTATATAAAATACAGTTATAATATCAACAGCATGTCATTGTACAATACATCATAAGGTCATGAAGACCCCGTGTATTCACTTGTTATATAAAATACAGTTATAATTGCAACAGCATGCCAAAGTACAATACACAATAAAGTAATAAGACTCCGTGAATTCACTTGTTATATAAAACACAGTTAA
>NW_013910935.1:0-283 GCF_000517525.1 Limulus polyphemus | reverse complement strand
AAGACGTATTGTCTAGGTCAACTCCCAGTACTATACCAGTGACCATGAGATGTTGTGAACATCAACCCCACTACAATTCTAAGATGTATTGTTTCGGTCAACTCCCGGTACTATACCAGTGACCATGAGATGCTGTGAACATCAACCCCACTACAGTTCTAAGATGTATTGTCTCGGTCAACTCCCAGTACTATACCAGTGACCATGAGATGTTGTGAACTTCAACCCCACTACTATTCTAAGATGTATTGTTTAGGTCAACTCCCAGTACTATACCAGTGAC
>NW_013910934.1:0-232 GCF_000517525.1 Limulus polyphemus | reverse complement strand
GTTGTACCAAGTAAGGCAAAAGATGAGTATGGTGGTTATAAATTCGGTAACTATTGTTACACCTACGTGTTCGTGGAGTAGTTGTACCAAACAACGCTAAAGATGAGTATGGTGGTTATAAATTCGGTAACTATGGTTACACCTAGGTGTTCATGGAGTAGCTGTGCCAAGTAAGGCTAAAGATGAGTATGGTGGTAATAAATTCGGTAATTAGAGTTACACCTAGGTGTTC
>NW_013910933.1:0-233 GCF_000517525.1 Limulus polyphemus | reverse complement strand
TGTGTAATGTAAGAGAACCCTGTAATGATGTGATATAAGAGAACTGTGTAAAGGTGTGAGATAAGAGATCCATGTAAAGATGTAATGTAAGGGAACTCTATAATGGGGTAATGTAAGAGAACTATGTAAAGATGTAATGTAAGAGAACCCTGTAAAGGTGTAATGTAAGAGAACCCTGTAATGATGTGATATAAGAGAACTGTGTAAAGGTGTGAGATAAGAGATCCATGTAA
>NW_013910932.1:0-233 GCF_000517525.1 Limulus polyphemus | reverse complement strand
CACAAGATTTAAATATACTGTGTACTGTCAATAAGAAGACACAAGATTTAACAATACTGTGTACTGTCAATAAGAAGACACAAGATTTAACAATACTGTGTACTGTCAATAAGAAGACACAAGATTTAAATATACTGTGCACTGTCAATAAGAAGACACAAGATTTAAATATACTGTGTACTGTCAATAAGAAGACACAAGATTTAACAATACTGTGTACTGTCAATAAGAAG
>NW_013910931.1:0-233 GCF_000517525.1 Limulus polyphemus | reverse complement strand
AAATCCAAGTCTGAGCCAAGTCTGATACCAAACTACCATCAAAACAGTTTCCTTCCCCTAGTATACTGGAGAGAAAACAAATCCAAGTCTGAACCAAGTCTGATACCGAACTACCATCAAAACAGTTTCCTTCCTTTCCTTCCCGTAGTATACTGGAGAGAAAACAAATCCAAGTCAGAACCAAGTCTGATACCAAACTACCATCAAAACAGTTTCCTTCCTTTCCTTCCCGT
>NW_013910930.1:0-415 GCF_000517525.1 Limulus polyphemus | reverse complement strand
AATAGAATCATTTCCATTCTGAGTTTCCTTGTGAACGCGTATAATCATTTCCATTCTGAGTTTCCTTGTGATCGAGTAGAATCATTTCCATTCTGAGTTTCCTTGTGAACGCGTATAATCAATGTTCACAAGGAAACTCAGAATGGAAATGATTCTACTCTTTCACAAGAAAACTCAGAATGGTATCCATTCTGAGTTTCCTTGTGATCGAGTAGAATCATTTCCATTCTGAGTTTCCTTGTGAACGAGTAGAATCATTTCCATTCTGAGTTTCCTTGTGATCGAGTAGAATCATTTCCATTCTGAGTTTCCTTGTGAACGAGTAGAATCATTTCCATTCTGAGTTTTTTGTGATCGAGTAGAATCATTTCCATTCTGAGTTTCCTTGTGATCGAGTAGAATCATTTCCATTCTG
>NW_013910929.1:0-233 GCF_000517525.1 Limulus polyphemus | reverse complement strand
GTAGGTACTGTTGTTTTATATATCTAGCTACAACACAAGATGTAGGTACTGTTGTTTTATACATCTAGTGACAACACAAGATGTAGGTACTGTTGTTTTATACATCTAGCTACAACACAAGATGTAGGTACTGTTGTTCTATATATCTAGCTACAACACAAGATGTAGTTACTGTTGTTTTATACATCTAGCTACAACACAAGATGTAGGTTCTGTTGTTCTATATGTCTAGC
>NW_013910928.1:0-232 GCF_000517525.1 Limulus polyphemus | reverse complement strand
GTAGTATCTTTCAAACCAAATACAACAACATACATTTTATAGTTAATAGAAGATGTGTAGTATCTTTCAAACCAAATACAACAACATACATTTTATTGTTAATAGAAGATGTGTAGTATATTTCAAACCAAATACAACAACATACATTTCATAGTTAATAGAAGATGTGTAGTATCTTTCAAACCAAACACAACAACATACATTTTATAGTTAATAGAAGATACGTAGTATC
>NW_013910927.1:0-233 GCF_000517525.1 Limulus polyphemus | reverse complement strand
CGCCTTCCCATCGAATTCCTGTGGCTTCCCTCGCACTGGATCACTCCTATTACTGATATTCATATCTGGGATGTGACTTCTAACGCGACTGAATATGTCTGCATTTGGGTTTAGCTGCTGACTCTGTAAGGGGCTTGCCATTGTCTGGGGCTGATTAAGTCGATAGTCAACGTATCCTCTTTGTGCAACACACAACAAATCGTTCTTTAACGTATCTAATTCGCTTTTAAAAT
>NW_013910926.1:0-234 GCF_000517525.1 Limulus polyphemus | reverse complement strand
CGATTTCAAGAAGCCATAAAAAGAGTAACATAAAACGACCACAAAAATCGTAAAACTAAAACTAATAATCTAGAATTTTGTAAGTAAACGCCCAAAATTGCGTTGAACCTTAATAAAAAAATTCAAAAAGATTCATGTAAATGGTACTAAGTACTTGTACAAAACGAAAAACCTTCAATAACTCCCTTAAAACGCATCGTAGGAAGGTGAAACTTCGACATGATACTGTGGAAC
>NW_013910925.1:0-633 GCF_000517525.1 Limulus polyphemus | reverse complement strand
AGTTTAGTGAAACAATACCTATTCGCAAACTTAGTTCCAGAGTTCGGTGAAATAATACTTATGGCCAAAACCAGTTCCAGAGTTAACTAAAACAATACTTATCGCCACAACGTGCTACATAATTCAGTGAAACAATACTTATTGCTAGGAATTAGTTCCAGAGTTAACTAAAACAATACTTATCGCCACAACGTGCTATATAATTCAGTGAAACAATACTTATTGCTTGAATTAGTTCCAGAGTTAACTAAAACAATACTTATCGCCACAACGTGTTCTAGAATTCAGTGAAACAATAGTTATTGTTAGAATTAGTTACAGAGTTAACTAAAACAATATTTATTGCTAGAATTAGTTACAGAGTTAACTAAAACAATACTTATTGCTAGAATTAGTTCCAGAGTTAACTAAGACAATACTTATTGCTAGAATTAGTTCCAGAGTTAACTAAAACAATACTTACTGTTAGAATCAGTTCCAGAGTTAACTAAAACAATACTTATTGTTAGAATCAGTTCCAGAGTTAACTAAAACAATACTTATTGTTAGAATTAGTTCCAGAGTTAACTAAAACAATACTTATTGCTAGAATTAGTTCCAGAGTTAACTAAAACAATACTTATTGTTAGAATC
>NW_013910924.1:0-273 GCF_000517525.1 Limulus polyphemus | reverse complement strand
ATTTTCTATTAATTTTCCGTCAAAAAAACACTTTTTTTCCATTTTCGAAAAAAACTCAGATTTTCACAAAAAGCAAATCCAAATTTTGAAAAAATTTTTTCTTCATATTTCAATACAAAGATGCCATTGATGTAAGACATTCAAAATAGAGATCCTTTTATGAAAATTCCCAATAGTTATTTCATAATCTCTTATCAAATTTCGATTAGTGTCGATTTTATTCTTTTTGTTTTATTTTTGTCTTCAATTGTATAATAAACAAAGAAGAGCTTT
>NW_013910923.1:0-233 GCF_000517525.1 Limulus polyphemus | reverse complement strand
ATGGATGATATCCACCATCAAGTGCGTTCAAACTTGAAAACGTCTGCTGATTCAATGAAGTTAACTTATGATAAGAGATCTACTGAAGTCAGCTTTGTACCAGGAGACAAAGTATGGTTGTATAATCCCAGGAAGACCAAAGGGAACTCTCCTAAGTTGTCTTCTGCATGGGAAGGCCCATATGACATAGTGGATCGTCTCTCAGACATGACTTTCCGGGTAAAATGTGGTCT
>NW_013910922.1:0-358 GCF_000517525.1 Limulus polyphemus | reverse complement strand
CGGAAACAAAAATAATTATAAACCAGTAACCCTAGAGAAACTGAAACAAAAAATAATTATAAACCAGTCACCCTAGAGAAACTGAAACAAAAAATAATTATAAACCAGTCACCCTAGAGAAACTGGATACAAAGAATAATTATAAACCAGTCACCCTAGAGAAACTGATACAAAGAATAATTATAAACCAGTAACCTTAGAGAAACTGAAACAAAAAATAATTATAAACCAGTCACCCTAGAGAAACTGAAACAAAAATAATTATAAACCAGTCACCCTAGAGAAACTGAAACAAAAAATAATTATAAACCAGTAACCCTAGAGAAACTGAAACAAAAAATAGTTATAAACCAGTCAC
>NW_013910921.1:0-233 GCF_000517525.1 Limulus polyphemus | reverse complement strand
GTTGCACCTGGAGACAAGTTGTGGTTGTATAATCCCAGGAAGACCAAAGGGAAGTCTCCTAAGTTGTCTTCTCCATGGGAAGGCCCATATGACATAGTGGATCGTCTCTCAGACGTGACTTTCCGGATAAAATGTGGTCGGCGAGGTAAGCCAAAAGTGGCGCATGCCAATAGGCTTTGGCGTTATCATGGTCCAGGACATTTCAGTTGGGACGAAGTGAACAACAGAACAAA
>NW_013910920.1:0-233 GCF_000517525.1 Limulus polyphemus | reverse complement strand
AGATTTAACGATACTGTGTACTATCAATAAAAAGACACAAGTTTTAACAATGCTGTGTACTGTCAATAAGAAGACACAAGATTTAACGATACTGTGTACTGTCAATAAAAAGACACAAGTTTTAGCAATGCTGTGTACTGTCAATAAGAAGACACATGATTTAACGATACTGTGTACTATCAATAAAAGACACAAGTTTTAACAATGCTGTGTACTGTCAATAAGAAGACACA
>NW_013910919.1:0-512 GCF_000517525.1 Limulus polyphemus | reverse complement strand
GTTTAATGTTTGTCTTTGACACTGGTATGTTACTACATGTTTAAATGCCGTTAATATCTACTGTTGTTTAATGTTGGTCTTTGACACTGGTATGTTACTACATGTTTAAATGCCGTTAATATCTCCTTTTGTTTAATGTTGGTCTTTGACACTGGTATTTTACTACCCTAGATATTAACGACATTTAAACACAAAGAAAAACATTAAACAACAGGTAGTTGCTATGTTACTACCTGTTAACGACATATAAAACAACAGTATATACAAAGAAAAACATTAAAAACTTGTATGTTACTACCTGTTTAAATGTTGTTAATATCTACTGTTGTTTAATGTTGGTCTTTGACATTGGTATGTTACTACCTGTTTAAATGTCGTTAATATCTACTGTTGTTTAATGTTGGTCTTTGACACTTTTATGTTACTACCTGTTTAAATGTCGTTAATATTTACTGTTGTTTGATGTCGGTCTTTGACACTGGTATGTTACTCATTTTTTAAATGTCGTTAAT
>NW_013910918.1:0-247 GCF_000517525.1 Limulus polyphemus | reverse complement strand
AAGACACAAGATTTAACCAATACTGTGTACTGTCAATAAGAAGACACAAGATTTAACAAAACTGTGTACTGTCAAAAAGAAGACACAAGTTTTAACGATACTGTGTACTGTCAATAACAAGACACAAGATTTTACGATAATGTGTACTGTCAATAATAAGACACAAGATTTGACGATACTGTGTACTGTCAATAAGAAGACAGAAGATTTAACAATACTGTGTACTATCAATAAGAAGACACACGAT
>NW_013910917.1:0-231 GCF_000517525.1 Limulus polyphemus | reverse complement strand
AACAAACACAGACAATCACCGTTCAATAAAGATCCCTCCAAGGAGAATATCTCCGGCAAAGCGACTAGAGATGGAGTAGGTCATGGATGGCCTAATTAAGGAAGGGATAGTCGAGAAATCAGATAGTACCTGGTCAGTTCCTGTCGTATTAGTCCAGAAGAAGGATGGGACCCAACGTTGCTGTGTGGACTTCAGAGCTCTTAACAGTATAACCGAAAAAGACTCGTATCC
>NW_013910916.1:0-233 GCF_000517525.1 Limulus polyphemus | reverse complement strand
GTATTAGCTTAATAATGATGCTTGATACGACTGTACCGAGTGCGTACAGCTGTTAATCTAGTTTCTATAGTGTTAATATAAAGGAAGTTATTAACACTGTTTAAGAGAGAAAAACGACCACCATATATTTTAAAGAATCTGGTTGGTTCTGTAACGTAAAGGTCTGTTCCGAATAATAGAGTTGCGATCCCAAAGATAATGTTGGTTACTATCGAGTGCCACTTTCTTACTTT
>NW_013910915.1:0-232 GCF_000517525.1 Limulus polyphemus | reverse complement strand
CTCCACTTCACAATAAGCAACTGAGGATCACAGTTTCCACCAATCATATCTAGGTTTTATCGGCTTCTCTTCACAATAAGCAAGTGAGGATCACAGTTTCCACCAATCATATCTAGGTTTTATCGGCTTCTCTTCACAATAAGCAACTGAGGATTACAGTTCCCACCAATCATATCTAGGTCTTATCGGCTTCTCTTCACAATAAGCAACTGAGGATTACAGTTTCCACCAA
>NW_013910914.1:0-233 GCF_000517525.1 Limulus polyphemus | reverse complement strand
ACTTTGACTCAGACACCCGTAAATTTGAAAATATTGGAGATGAATGCAACATCAAACTGAGTAATTCTGACATTCTGGCCAATCTTTATTCAAAACTCGATCACTTGCCTCCTGAAGAGAAAAATCAATTTGCTAGTTTATTGTCTGAATACAAATGTATATTTCCAGATGTTGCTAATCAAACCAACATCGCTGTTCATGGTGTAGATATAGGTGATGCTTCTCCGGTGAAA
>NW_013910913.1:0-755 GCF_000517525.1 Limulus polyphemus | reverse complement strand
GTTTACTTTGCATGTTTCGTGTTATCGCGTGTAGCGTGAGGCCAGTGAACACCCAGCCTGTGATCTAGAAGTTCTGAGCTGTCTCATAAGGTCGTCTAATGTTGCCTTAACCCGAAGTAGAATGCTAGTATGTATAAAGCATAATACTCGTTGTATTAAAGCACTGCGAGATAATATCTCTATAGTCAACAACAACAAACTAGTCTGTGTAACATTCCTTCACGGAATAACAGCGTGGCCTGGAAGTCAGGCAATTCCAGAAAAGGCCGCAGGCCCAATAGCCTTACGCAGGAACTAGTAGTTATACCTGTTCGGAGGGAGGGTATTTCTGCTAGTACATATAATGTATTGCAACAGAAAAGCAAGGTACTTTCATTGATAACTGCATCTACAAAGAAATAATTCAGTAAAATCTACGCTGTGATGATAGCTCATTTTTAAACTAATATTTTAATAAAATCATTTTTCTCATGGATAGTGAATATTATTGACCGTCAAGTATGAGTGCACTGTTGTAGAATTTTTTCAAATGTCAGTATCAGTATTGGATTGTAATTAACAGTGCTGGATTGTAACAGTGTTGGCTTGTTTCTGTGACAGAAATGTTATTTTAACACTTTATTGGCGAAATATCTGAAAGGTTCTTTAGGTACTTGTTTGGTTGAAGAGTTGTATATGTTACAGCGGCATGTCATTTGTGTGTGCATGCGTATATATACTCAATATTATGTCTGTAGAAGCTGAGCCATCGATGT
>NW_013910912.1:0-232 GCF_000517525.1 Limulus polyphemus | reverse complement strand
TTCTAAAAACGTGGCGTGACACTAGTCACGTGACCTCGCTGATGCAACACTGCCCCTCCTTAGTATTGTTCGTCCCGAACAATAGCCCCATACAATAAACCAATAACAATTAACAGGAACTTAATTAAATGTACAGAATTACAATCACAAAATTACAAATCAACAAAGTCTCTTAATTTTACGGGACGTATCTTCTTCCATACTGGTCTCCGTCTCGTTGGCTTCTGCTTCA
>NW_013910911.1:0-233 GCF_000517525.1 Limulus polyphemus | reverse complement strand
CATAGATAGGCCTAAATAAAATTGTGTACCAGATTAACGTTGAATATTAATTATGATTTTAACTTTATACACAAGTGCCAAAATACTATAAGTATGTTGTTACGTATCTGCTTGTTTGATAATTTCCCGTAAAAATTCTTTCCGAGAAACTTAGCGATACAAGTCCTTTCTTAATTAAAACTAGTTTATTATTTCTCGTTACAAACTTTGTAATACTCTTAATTTCCACAATC
>NW_013910910.1:0-233 GCF_000517525.1 Limulus polyphemus | reverse complement strand
GGAAGAAGGAGTAAAAAGACCGTTATCAAAGTCGACAAAATATAGTGTAAGAAGGACTAAAGAGGCCGTTAACAAATCCATCAAAATCAGTTGGAAGAAGGACTAAAACGACAGTTATCAAAGTCGAAAAAATCTAGTGTAAGAATATCTAAAAAGAACGTTATCAAAGTCGAAAAAATCTAGTGTAAGAAGGACTAAAAAGAACGTTATCAAATAAAATTATCTAGTGTAAG
>NW_013910909.1:0-226 GCF_000517525.1 Limulus polyphemus | reverse complement strand
ACACAAGATTTAACATATGTGTACTGTCAATAAGAGGACACGATATATAACAATACTATGTACTGTCAATAAGAAGACACAAGATTTAACAATACTGTGTACTGTCAATAAGAAGACACAATATTACAATGATAATGTGTACTGTCAGTAAGAAAACACAAGATTTATCAATAATATGTCCTGTCAATAAGAAGACACAAGATTTAACGATACTGTGTACTGTCAA
>NW_013910908.1:0-321 GCF_000517525.1 Limulus polyphemus | reverse complement strand
CCACAGTCTGATTAGAATTATTATTATGATGTACATACGACACAGTCTGATTAGAATTATTATTATGATGTACATACAACACAGTCTGGAGTAGAATTATTATTATGATGTACATACAACACAGTCTGATTAGAATTATTATTATGATGTACATACAACACAGTCTGATTAGAATTATTATTATGATGTACATATAACACAGTCTGATTAGAATTATTATGATGATGTACATACGACACAGTCTGATTAGAATTATTATTATGATTGATGTACACATAACACAGTCTGATTAGAATTATTATTATTATGATGTACATACAA
>NW_013910907.1:0-468 GCF_000517525.1 Limulus polyphemus | reverse complement strand
CCATAATGTTGGTTGATAGTTCAAACTCTAACCATGATACTGTACTTTGTTTTTCCTCATTACATGATACATATATAAGTACCATAATGTTGGTTGATAGTTCAAACTGTACAGTATCATGGTTAGAGTTTGAACTATCAACCAACATTATGGTACTTATATATGTATCAAGTAATGAGGAAAACAAAGTAACAGTATCATGGTTAGTTTGTTTTCCTCATTACTTGATACATATATAAGTACCATATTGTTGGTTGATAGATCAAACTCTAACCATGATACTGTTACTTTATTTTCCTCATTACTTGATACATATATAAGTACCATATTGTTGGTTGATAGTTCAAACTCTAACCATGATACTATACTTTGTTTTCCTCATTACTTGATACATATATAAGTACCATATTGTTGGTTGATAGTTCAAACTCTAACCATGATACTGTTACTTTGTTTTCCTCATTACTT
>NW_013910906.1:0-233 GCF_000517525.1 Limulus polyphemus | reverse complement strand
TCTGTATGGCAGTGTTGTTAAGAAACAAATCTGTTCTCACAAGCTACCAAAATTCTGTATGGCAGTGTTGTTAAGAAACAAATCTGTTCTCACAAGCTACCAAAATTCTGTGTGGCAGTGTTGTTAAGAAACAAATCTGTTCTCACAAGCTACCAATATTCTGTATGGCAGTGTTGTTAAGAAACAAATCTGTTCTCACGAGCTACCAATATTCTGTATGGCAGTGTTGTTAA
>NW_013910905.1:0-234 GCF_000517525.1 Limulus polyphemus | reverse complement strand
ATAATAATACAATAATAATTGTATGGTCTAATACAAAGTTTTAAGAATTATCTCATATTTCACTTTATATGGGTTTAAATAAGATGAAATTACCACAGGTTTTACTTCATATGGTCTAATACAAAGTTTTAAGAATTATCTCATACTTCACTTTATATGGGTTTAAATAAGATGAAATTACCTCAGGTTTTACTTCATATGGTCTAATACAAAGTTTTAAGAATTATCTCATAC
>NW_013910904.1:0-232 GCF_000517525.1 Limulus polyphemus | reverse complement strand
TGTAATCTCTCTTCTTGTTTCTTTTCTCGTTCTTCTTGTTTCTTTTCTTTTTCCTCCAACAACTGCTGTAATCTCTCTTGTTTATTTTGCTGTTCTAGCTGCCACTGTTGCAGGTTTTCATGCAACTGCTGTTGTCTCTCTTCTTGTTTCTTTTGCTGCTCTTGTATTGCTGCCATCAAGTCTGCTAAGCTGTAGTTTGATTTTCCGCCTATCGTTTCCATTTTTTTTCGTT
>NW_013910903.1:0-305 GCF_000517525.1 Limulus polyphemus | reverse complement strand
AATAATGAATGATAGGAAGATATTGACTGAGAATGGGCTAATAATGAATGATAGGAAGATATTGACTGAGAAGTGGTGCTAATAATGAATGATAAGTAAATATTGACTGAGAATGGTGCTAATAATGAATGATAAGTAAATATTGACTGAGAATGGTGCTAACAATTAATGATAGAAAGATATTGACTGAGAATGGTGCTAATAATGAATGATAAGTAGATATTGACTGAGAATGGTGCTAATAATGAATGATAAGTAAATATTGACTGAGAATGGTGCTAATAATGAATGATAGGAAGATATTG
>NW_013910902.1:0-227 GCF_000517525.1 Limulus polyphemus | reverse complement strand
TCTCTTGTGCCCAGGTTTGTTACAGTGCCAGCAAGGTCCCTCAAACTTCTCTGAAAGCTGACCTTTTCTGGCCTTGAATCCAGATGACTGTACCAACCTCAGTACCTCTGTGCTGGACTTAATGTAGGATTCAAATTCGAGAGCTCTGACCATTGCATCCTGCATGATAGAGGGGTGTGCACTTGCTTCACTTGTATCTTAAGTTGTGGACTGTCCAAGGCATCTAT
>NW_013910901.1:0-289 GCF_000517525.1 Limulus polyphemus | reverse complement strand
AGAACCACTTCAGTACAGCTAACTGTACCTATCGTAAGGTTATCTTTCTAGTGTTACAGAACCACTTAAATACAACTGTACCTATCGTAAGGTTATCTTTCTAGTGTTATGTAGTAAATCTAGTGTTGTAGAACCACTTTAATATAGTTACGTATGTGTCCTAATGTTAGATATTATACAAGTAACCATATTAATATAGTTATGAATGTGTCCTTATTGTAATATTTTTCATTGTTATTTGAATATCAGACTGATACATTTATAAATGTCAAAAATGCTTTTCAGTTAA
>NW_013910900.1:0-233 GCF_000517525.1 Limulus polyphemus | reverse complement strand
AAACTTATGAAACAGTCTTCAAGGAACGAGTTAATTAGAGCACAGTGAAACTTATGAAACAGTTTTCAAGGAACGGGTTAATTAGAGCACAATGAAACTTACGAAACAGTTTTAAAGGAACGAGTTAATTAGAGCACAGTGAAACTTACGAAACAGTTTTCAAGGAACGGGTTAATTAGAGCACAGTGAAACTTATGAAACAGTTTTCAAGGAACGGGTTAATTAGAGCACAA
>NW_013910899.1:0-708 GCF_000517525.1 Limulus polyphemus | reverse complement strand
GAATCACTTGAAAAAAACACGGGGGTGCTTAACTTTTTTCCAGGTGTATATAATGGTAGTTCAAGTAATAAACAACATGTAAAGGTTAATAAACAACATGTAAAGGTTAATAAACAACATGTAAAGGTTAATAAACATACACATTGTTACTTTAGAATCTGTCTCTTTTAAAAACATTTAACGCAACGTTGTATTTTTACACGTATATAAAATTATATTGAGTGAAAAATTACTTCGTTAACATAAGGCGTCTACAATAAAGGCGCAGTAAGAGTAGCTGACATGCTAGTAGCGTTAGTTTATAGTCCACATATTATGCAGTTTTCTCCCATCGAAGAGTAGAGGGCGCTTTGGTTCATTTGGCTAATACCTTGGTAAAGTTTATTTAGTTTACAAGCTACTTCAGGTTTCTCCAATCAGAGAATAGAGATGCATTTGGCTAATACCTTGGTAAGGTTTATTTAGTTTACAAGCTACTTCAGGTTTCTCCAATCAGAGAATAGAGATGTATTTGACTAATACCTTGGTAAGGTTTATTTAGTTTAAAAGTTACTTCAGGTTTCTCCAATCAGAGAATAGAGATGCATTTGGCTAATACCTTGGTAAAGTTTATTTAGTTTACAAGTTACTTCAGGTTTCTCCAATCAGAGAATAGAGATGCATTTGACAAATACCTTGGTAAGGTTTATTTAGTTTACAAGCTACTTC
>NW_013910898.1:0-233 GCF_000517525.1 Limulus polyphemus | reverse complement strand
GGAACTATAAGATAGTGTGTACAGAGGACACGGAAAGAACCAGACAGGTGGTGATATAGAACAGCACGTTTATCAAGGAGTTTGGAACTATAAGATAGTGTGTACAGAGGACACTGAGAGAACCAGACAGGTGGTGATAGAGAACAGCACGTTTATCAAGGAGTTTGGAACTATAAAATAGTGTGTACAGAGGACACGGAAAGAACCAGACAGGTGTTGATAGAGAACAGCAC
>NW_013910897.1:0-234 GCF_000517525.1 Limulus polyphemus | reverse complement strand
AAAGATGATTTTGTGGTGATCATTGTTCTGTAAAGATGGATGTGTGGTGATCATTGTTCTTTAAAGATGATTTTGTGGTGATCATTGTTCTGTAAAGATGATTGTGTGGTGATCATTGTTCTGTAAAGATGGACGTGTAGAGATCATTGTTCTGTAAAGATGATTGTGTGGTGAGCATTGTTCTGTAAAGATGGATGTGTGGTGATCATTGTACTGTAAAGATGGATGTGTAGA
>NW_013910896.1:0-391 GCF_000517525.1 Limulus polyphemus | reverse complement strand
AGTAGTGAGTTATACGTAGTGTTAATAACAATATCCATATACCAGTAGTGAGTTATACGTAGTGTTAATAACAATATCCATAGACCAGTAGTGAGTTATATGTAGTGTTAATAACAATATCCATAGACCAACTGTGAGTTATATGTAGTGTTAATAACAATATCCATATACCAGTAGTGAGTTATACGTAGTGTTAATAACAATATCCATATACCAGTAGTGAGTTATACGTAGTGTTAATAACAATATCCATAGACCAGTAGTGAGCTGTTTGTAGTGTTAATAACAATATCCATATACCAACTGTGAGTTATACGTAGTGTTAATAACAATATCCATAGACCAACTGTGAGTTATATGTAGTGTTAATAACAATATCCATAGACCAACT
>NW_013910895.1:0-482 GCF_000517525.1 Limulus polyphemus | reverse complement strand
AACGATACTGTATACTATCACTAACAAGCCACAAGATTTAACGATACTGTGTATTGTCAATAAGAAGACACGAGATTTAACAATACTGTGTACTGTCAATAAGAAGACACAAGATTTAACAATCCTATGTACTATCAATAAGAAGAGAAGATTTAACGATACTGTGTACTATCACTAACAAGCCAAAAGATTTAACGTAACTATGTACTGTCAATAAGAATATTGTTAAATCTCGTGTCTTGTGTACTGTCAATAAGAAGACACTAGATTTAACAATACTGTTCAATTTCGATAAGAAGACTCAAGATTTAAAGATATTGTGTACTATCAATAACAAGCCATAAGAATTAACGATACTGTGTACTGTCAATAAGAAGACACGAGATTTAACAATACTGTGTACTGTCAATAAGAAGACACGAGATTTAACAATACTGTGTACTATCAATAAAAAGACACAAGTTTTAACAATGCTGTGTACT
>NW_013910894.1:0-233 GCF_000517525.1 Limulus polyphemus | reverse complement strand
TTGACATATACTGACCAAAGTTAAAATTATAGCCATTGACTAAAGTTATAATCGACACATACTAACCAAAGTTATAATTTACAGATACTAACCAAAGTTATAATTTACAGATACTAACCAAAGTTATAATTTACAGATACTGATCAAAGTTAAAAATTATAGCCATTGACTAAAGTTATAATCGACACATACTAACCAAAGTTATAATTTACAGATACTAACCAAAGTTATAA
>NW_013910893.1:0-233 GCF_000517525.1 Limulus polyphemus | reverse complement strand
AATTACACACATTGTTGCCGTCACTTTGTGACCGTCTTATATATACAAGAATACCGAATCTAGTAAGCTCTCGAGAAGTCAGGAAGGGACGTGAACGTTCGAGAAGTGCACTACGTGTTACTAGTGTCACGTGACCTCCGCTGTCGTAACACTGCCCCTTCCTTAGTATTGTTCGTCTCAGACTTATGGTGCATAGCAAGAAGTACAGACTACAAGTGAAAATGAATAAAGTT
>NW_013910892.1:0-233 GCF_000517525.1 Limulus polyphemus | reverse complement strand
GGTTCCCAAGACTGATCTCACAAACAGCATTTCAGAGACACATGTATGTTGGCTTTGGGATCTTCAAGCTCTTTCTTTGGTATTGGAAAATATAAATAACACGGCATTCTTCTTATAACCGCTTAATACTGGATCCATTTAGCAATGTCAGTGTTAGCAAATATAACAATGTACACCAGTGGTGTAATTACAAAGAAACGTTTCATCTGACATTTTACACAAAATCGCAATTT
>NW_013910891.1:0-233 GCF_000517525.1 Limulus polyphemus | reverse complement strand
GTTTACAAAAGTAAAGAACATGTCATTAATTAAATACACTGTTTTTATAAAGATTAGAATGCACTGTTCTATGAGTTTGGAACCTTACTGTCAGTAATATTTTCAGCTATAACCCTAATAATATTTCCTGGGTATTTTAGTTATTTTGGATATAAATATAAAGGAAATATGTTTACAAAAGAAGAACATGTCATTAATTAAATACACTGTTCTTATAAAGATTAGAATGCACT
>NW_013910890.1:0-233 GCF_000517525.1 Limulus polyphemus | reverse complement strand
GGGTGGGGGTGGTAGTACTTGCCCCGTCATTTTTTACAGCTATACGCTAGTGGAAATAATATATGCCTATAAACTGAACTCACTGTAGTAGTTTTACATTTTATTATTTCTCCACAAAATACGTGTAGTAGAATAACAGAATAATATTACTGTTATACAAGCTGTGAAACACTTCAAATAAGGCTGTAACTCAACGTTACATAACAGATTGAATGCGGCGGCCACTGTCTTTT
>NW_013910889.1:0-318 GCF_000517525.1 Limulus polyphemus | reverse complement strand
TTTTTCTAATTTTCATTCTTGAGTGGGCTTTTTCTTGTGCATCAACCATAGCTGTTAGCCAGAACTAAAAATTATGATTTCCAGTATGATGATTTGGTATTGCTGCAAAACTATAAAAATGTCATTCACCATATGGATATATTAAAGAGCGTGAGAAAGTATAATATCACACTGAAGATATTTTGTTCTAAAAATCTGATATTAGTGAATGTGAAATTCATTTATAAATGAGGCAACATGTTAGTATTATGTAAGTGAATAGTTACAGCTTTGTCGTATTAAAACAACTTTATCATCATGAATGTTTTGTCTATATAG
>NW_013910888.1:0-233 GCF_000517525.1 Limulus polyphemus | reverse complement strand
CCGTAGTAATGAGGACCAAGGGAATAAAGGATATAAATTATTTGTATTGGTAAATCGTAGTAATGAGGACGAAGGGAATAAATGATATAAATTATCTGTATTGTTAAACCATCGTAATGAGGACCAAGGGAATAAATGATATAAGATATTTGTATTGTTTAACTGTCGTAATGAGGACCATGGGAATAAAGGATATAATATATTTGTATTGTTAAACCGTTGTAATGAGGACC
>NW_013910887.1:0-232 GCF_000517525.1 Limulus polyphemus | reverse complement strand
CAGATGTTGTAGAAGGTTTGATACCACTAAATATTTTTATACAGATGGTATAGGTGGTTTGATACCAAACAGTATTTATGGTCACTAAATATTTTTATACAAATGATGTAGGTTGTTTGATACCAAACAATGTTTATAGTCACTAAATATCTTTATACAGATGTTTTAGATGGTTTGATACCAAACAATGTTTATAGTCACTAAATATATTGATACAGGATGGAATAGGTGG
>NW_013910886.1:0-234 GCF_000517525.1 Limulus polyphemus | reverse complement strand
TATGACGTCTTCTTATCAAATAAACTCCACCTTTTGGATTGTTTTTGTCTGAATTTGCGAAAGTTAATTTTTTTAGCATTTATAGTGACATAATGTTTTTCGTCAGTGTTATAATGTATCAATTTTGAGTTTTCCAACGAAATAAGCACTAACGGATATTTTTCTATTAATTTTCCGTCAAAAAAACACTTTTTCCATTTTCCAAAAAAACTCATATTTTCACCAAACACCAAA
>NW_013910885.1:0-233 GCF_000517525.1 Limulus polyphemus | reverse complement strand
ATTTGAAGCCAATAATTGATTTTCTAGAAGCAAGTGTTTGCACCTTGTTTGGGAAAAGGTGTCTAGCTTAAGCTCTGTGACAAAGGACTATTAGACACAATGGGACCAGATGAAGCTTGAAGATGGTATTCTTGTCCGGAGATGGGAAACTGCAGATGGGAAAGTGACAACCTGGCAAACAGTTATACCGAGAAAGTTACAGGAAGCTGTGCTGCGTCAATCCCATGATAGTT
>NW_013910884.1:0-233 GCF_000517525.1 Limulus polyphemus | reverse complement strand
TTAACGTAGGATTCAAATTCGAGAGCTCTGGCCATTGCATCCCACATGGTAGAGGAGTGTGCTTGCTTCACTTGTATCTTAAGTTGTGGACTGTCCAAGGCATCTACGAACTGATCCCTCAGCAACAATTTGAGGAGATCGGGTGGTGCAGTTGGGTAGGCCTTGTGTGCCATGCTTTCCAAGTCCTGTGCCAGCTCTTGCAGGCTCTCCCCTTTAGCACGGACTCTCGTCCT
>NW_013910883.1:0-230 GCF_000517525.1 Limulus polyphemus | reverse complement strand
GAAAGTGCCTTACTTTTCTGTTGCAACACTCATGAGATTTTCACAAAAGCAAAACCAATTTTTTTTAAGTTTGTTTTTGATTATTTTATATTTGAAACTTATTCTTTTTTGTAATTTTTATTGGTTGAATCTGAAACATATCAATTTTGTGGAATTTCAATTGTTTTATTTATTGCTCAGCTATATAAATACTGCCTAGTTATAAAAATATTACCCCGTTATGATTGGTT
>NW_013910882.1:0-482 GCF_000517525.1 Limulus polyphemus | reverse complement strand
ACTTAGAATTAACATATATCTGTAACATTGTGAAACCTGTATCAATCTACTCAGAATTAACTTATATCTGTAACATTGTGAAACCTGTATCAATCCACTAAGAATTAACTTATATCTGTAACATTGTGAAACATGTATCAATTCACTTAGAATTAACTTATAACTGGGGATTGATACAGGTTTCACAATGTTAACTTAGAATTAACTTATATCTGTAACATTGTGAAACCTGTATCAATCCACTTAGAATAACTTATAACTGTAACATTGTGAAACCTGTATCAATCCACTTAGAATTAACTTATAACTGTAACATTGTGAAACCTGTATCAATCCACTTAGAAATAACTTATAACTGTGACATTGTGAAACCTGTATCAATCCACTTAGAATTAACTTATATCTATAACATTGTGAAACCTGTATCAATCCACTCAGAATTAACTTATAACTGTAACATTGTGAAACCTGTATCATTCCAC
>NW_013910881.1:0-233 GCF_000517525.1 Limulus polyphemus | reverse complement strand
AACATCATCTAGGTACACTAGGGCTATCCTCCATTGTAGGCCTTCCAATGCTCTTTCCATCAGCCTCTCAAATGTTGCTGGAGCTTTGCTATGCCCAAATGGCATCACACTGTATTGCCAGAGACCTTAACCATAACTAAATGCAACCTTAGGTTTATGTGCTTCAGCCATTTTTACTTGATGGAAACCTGACTTTAAGTCCACAGTTGAAAACTACCTGGCTCCACTTAGGG
>NW_013910880.1:0-233 GCF_000517525.1 Limulus polyphemus | reverse complement strand
AACCACTATAAGCACATTCATAGTGTTCAATACCATAATAACTGGTGTGAAATAACCACTATAATAACCGGTGTGAAATAACCACTATAAGCACATTCATAGTGTCCTATACCATAATAACTGGTGATAAATAACCACTATAAGCACACTCCTAGTGTCCTATACCATAATAACCGGTGTGGAATAACCACTATAAGCACATTCATAGTGTCCTATACCATAATAACCGCTGT
>NW_013910879.1:0-250 GCF_000517525.1 Limulus polyphemus | reverse complement strand
CTAGACAAACTGTTACTCTATATATGTTTTATACGATCTATTCCTGGGAAGAACATCAGATACAAACTAGACACACTGTTACTCTATATATGTTTTATACGATCTATTCCTGGGAGAAACATCAGCTACAAACTAGACACACTGTTACTCTATATATGTTTTATTCTATGTATTTCTGGGAGAACCATCATGTACAAACTAGACACACTGTTACTCTATATATGTTTTATGCGATCTATTCCTGGGAGAA
>NW_013910878.1:0-397 GCF_000517525.1 Limulus polyphemus | reverse complement strand
GTGACTTTACTTGTTATAACAAAATAATAGAGAGGAGCATCAGAGGTAGTGAGGACTCTTCCTCTCGGTTGTACCGTAGAGTGTGACTTTACTTGTTATAACAAAATAATGGAGAGGAGCATCAGAGGTAGTGAGGACTCTTCCTCTCGGTTGTACCGTAGAGTATGACTTGTTACAACAAAATAATGGAGAGGAGCATTAGGTCATTTAGATTGAATATAATTAGTGAGGACCAATGTCATTAAGTAGAAGGGACATCTCGGTCTTTATGATCTATATTATCTGAGTGTAAGAATATTTTTCTTCGGAAAGGGCTGTTACATACATTGCATCAAACCACGATAACAGACCTGATAATATGCGTCTAACATCTAATCACGATAACAGACGTGATAAT
>NW_013910877.1:0-231 GCF_000517525.1 Limulus polyphemus | reverse complement strand
AAGACACAAGATTTAACAATACTGTGTACTGTCAATAAGAAAACAGAAGATTTAACAATAATGTGTCCTGTCAATAAGAAGACACAAGATTTAACGATACTGTGTACTGTCAATAAGAAGACCCAAGATTTAAAAATACTGTGTACTGTCAATAAGAAGACTCAATATTCAACGATAATGTGTACTGTCAGTAAGTAAACACAAGAATTAACGATGCTGTGTACTGTCAAT
>NW_013910876.1:0-232 GCF_000517525.1 Limulus polyphemus | reverse complement strand
CAATGTTACCATGAACATGTCTCATTATAACTGGGAAGACAAGTCAATGTTAATAGGAATATGTATAATTTTAATCAGGAAAACAAGTCAATGTTACCAAGAACATGTCTCATTGTAATCAGGAAGACAGGTCAATGTTACCAGCAACATGTCTCATAATAACTAGGAAGACAAGTTAATGTTACCAGGAACATGTCTCATTATATCCAGGAAAACAAGTCAATGTTACCAA
>NW_013910875.1:0-232 GCF_000517525.1 Limulus polyphemus | reverse complement strand
ACACTCACTCGATGTTCTTAAACCTGTTAAAATTGGTTTATTTAAATCTCGTGTCTACACATAAGTAGACCACTCTCACTCGATGTTCTTAAACCTGTTAAAATTGGTTTATTTAAATCTCGTGTCTACACACAAGTAGACCACACTCACTCAATGTTCTTAAACCTGTAAAAATTGGTTTATTTAAATCTCGTGTCTACACACAAGTAGACCACATTCACTCGATGTTTTT
>NW_013910874.1:0-233 GCF_000517525.1 Limulus polyphemus | reverse complement strand
TTATTGGTAGCTTGTGAGAACAGATTTGTTTCTTAACAACACTGCCATACAGAATATTGATAGCTTATGAGAACAGATTTGTTTCTTAACAACACTGCCATACAGAATATTGATAGCTTATGAGAACAGATTTGTTTCTTAACAACACTGCCATACAGAATATCGATAGCTTGTGAGAACAGATTTGTTTCTTAACAACACTGTCATACAGAATATTGGTAGCTTGTGAGAAC
>NW_013910873.1:0-338 GCF_000517525.1 Limulus polyphemus | reverse complement strand
CATTAATGTAGATTAACAACTCATTTCTCACCTCTCTCTCCAGATGTTATTGAACATCCATATATATTAATGTAGATTAACAACTCATTTCTCCATTCTCTCTCCTCCAGTTGTTAATGGTCATCCATATACATTAATGTAGATTAACAACTCACTTTTCCACTCTCTCTCCAGATGTTAATGGTCATCAATATATATTAATGTAGATTAACAACTCATTTCTCCACTTTCAACAGATGTTAATGGTCATACATATATATTAATGTAGATTAACAACTCATTTCTCCACTCTCTCTCCAGATGTTATTGGTCATCCATATATATTAATGTAGATTAAC
>NW_013910872.1:0-233 GCF_000517525.1 Limulus polyphemus | reverse complement strand
TATTCCAGTATCAACTGACTGAAATACTCCAGTATTAACTACATAAAATATTCACCTTGTGACTGATTGAAATATTCCAGTATTAACTACATAAAATATACACATACTGACTGACTGAAATATTCCAATATTAATTAGATAAAATATTCACATATTGACGGACTGAAATATTCCAATATTCACCCATTGACTGACTGAAATATTCGAATATTAATCAGATAAAATATTCACCT
>NW_013910871.1:0-232 GCF_000517525.1 Limulus polyphemus | reverse complement strand
AGAACGTCGTTCCATTTGGACGGATCTTCTCGAAATTTTTTCAAGAACGTTGGTTGCATAATTGCGTATTTACATGCAAAATTCTAGCTTTCTATTATCATTTTTGTGACTTTTGTAGTCGTTTTATGTTACTCTTTTATTGGCTTTTCTGAAAGCGTATGTGTACTGCAGTGAAGGTTTTGGGTTACTGATTGTTTTCGATTTCTTGTTACCAGAGGGTCCTAAGTTGATT
>NW_013910870.1:0-233 GCF_000517525.1 Limulus polyphemus | reverse complement strand
TTCCTTCTTCATCGTTCGTGATTATTACTCAATGAATTTGCCCTAATACACGATCTGATATGATTTCCTTCTTCATCGTTCGTGATTATTACTCGGTGACTGTGTCCTAATACACGATCTGATATGATTTCCTTCTTCATCGTTCGTGATTATTACTCAATGAATGTGCCCTAATACACGATCTGATATGATTTCCTTCTTCATCGTTCGTGATTATTACTCGGTGAGTGTGT
>NW_013910869.1:0-233 GCF_000517525.1 Limulus polyphemus | reverse complement strand
ACATCAAGGGCATCTTTGTATTGAAATATGAAGAAAAACAATTTTTTTCAAAATTTGACAAAAAACATGGGCTATAGCCTTTGGTTTTTGGTGAAAATATGAGTTTTTTTGGAAAATGGAAAAAATTGTTTTTTTAACGAAAAATTAATGGAAAAATATCCGATAGTGCTTATTTCGTTGGAAAACTAAAAATTGAGACATTATAACATTGACGAAAAACATTATGTCACTAT
>NW_013910868.1:0-231 GCF_000517525.1 Limulus polyphemus | reverse complement strand
GCTGTATCAGTAAGTGGAGACAGCCAAGAGTCCAGGTACTGTCTTTACTTCTGTGGTGGCTGTATCAGTAAGTGGAGACAGCCAAGAGTCCGGGTTCTGTCTTTACTTGTATGATGGCTGTATGAGTAAGTGGAGGCAGCCAAGAGTCCAGGTTCTGTCTTTACTTCTATGATGGCTGTATGAGTAAGTGGAGACAGCCAAGAGTCCAGGTTCTGTCTTTACTTCTATGAT
>NW_013910867.1:0-460 GCF_000517525.1 Limulus polyphemus | reverse complement strand
CCATAAATACTAGTACAAATAATACACATGTAGTGCCATAAATCTAGTACAAATAATTCACATGTGTACCATAAATCTATTACAAATAATTCACATGTGTACCATAAATCTAGTACAAATAATTCACATGTGTACTTTAAATCTAGTACAAATAATTCACATGTGTACCATAAATCTAGTACAAATAATTCACATGTGTACCATAAATCTAGTACAAATAATTCACATGTGTGCCATAAATCTATTACAAATAATTCACATGTGTGCCATAAATCTAGTACAAATAATTCACATGTGTGCCATAAATCTAGTACAAATAATTCACATGTGTGCCATAAATCTAGTACAAATAATTCACATGTGTACCATAAATCTAGTACAAATAATTCACATGTGTACCATAAATCTAGTACAAATAATTCACATGTGTACTTTAAATCTAGTACAAATAATTCACATG
>NW_013910866.1:0-233 GCF_000517525.1 Limulus polyphemus | reverse complement strand
ATAGTTCTATACATGTTTTTACCAATACTTGCATATCACAATTCTATACAAGTTGTAAACAATACTTCCATATCACAGTTCTATACAAGTTGTAAACAATACTTGCATATCACAGTTCTATACATGTTGTAAACAATGTTTGCATATTACAGTTCTATAGATGTTGTAAACAATACTTGCATATCACAGTTCTATACAAGTTGCAAACAATACTTGCATATCACAGTTATATA
>NW_013910865.1:0-292 GCF_000517525.1 Limulus polyphemus | reverse complement strand
ATGACAAGAAAGATAAGTGAACAATAAACCCGTTCACTTATCTTTCTTGTCATAATGTATATAAACCTTTTACATTATGACAAGAAAGATAAGTGAACAATAAACTTTTTACATTATGACAAGAAAGATAAGTGAACAATAAACTTTTTACAATATGACAAGAAAGATAAGTGAACAATAAGCTTTTTACAATATAACAAGAAAGATAAGTGAACAATAAACCGGTTACATTATGACAAGAAAGACAAGTGAACAATAGACCTTTTACATTATGACAAGAAAGATAAGTGAA
>NW_013910864.1:0-343 GCF_000517525.1 Limulus polyphemus | reverse complement strand
TTTTTATATTGTTGTCGTATGGTACAACTAAAGTGTATTTTTATATTGTCGTCGTATGCTACAGCTTACGATTCTTTTTATATTGTTGTCGTATGCTACAACTAACGAGTCTTTTTATATTGTTGTCGTATGGTACTACTAAAGTGTATTTTTATATTGTCGTCGTATGGTACAACTAACGTGTCTTTTTATATTGTTGTCGTATGGTACAACTAACGTGTCTTTTTATATTGTTGTCGTATGCTACAACTAACGTTTATTTTTATGTTGTCGCCGTGTGGTACAACTTACGTGTCTTTTACATAGTTGTCGTATGGTACAACTAAAGTGTATTTTTATATTG
>NW_013910863.1:0-381 GCF_000517525.1 Limulus polyphemus | reverse complement strand
AGGTTGATATTTTCATAACCTTCTGTTTAAGGTTGATAATTTTCATAACCTTCTGTTGAACGTTAATATTTTACAAAGGAAATTTAATAACCTTCTGTTTAAGGTTGGTATTTTCATAACCTTCTGTTTAAGGTTGATAATTTCCATAACCTTCTGTTGAACGTTAATATTTTACAAAGGAAATTTAATAACCTTCTGTTTAAGGTTGATAATTTTCATAACCTTCTGTTTAAGGTTGATAATTTTCATAACCTTCTGTTGGACGTTAATATTTTACAAAGGAAATCTAATAACCTTCTGTTTAAGGTTGATAATTTTCATAACCTTCTGTTGAACGTTAATATTTTACAAAGGAAATTTAATAACCTTCTGTTTAAGGTT
>NW_013910862.1:0-460 GCF_000517525.1 Limulus polyphemus | reverse complement strand
AACACTCTCCCGGATGGACTAATAACGACACTCTCCCGGATGGATTAATAGCAACACTCTCCCGGATGGACTAATAGCGACACTTTCCCGGATAGATTAATAGCAACACTCGCCCGGATGGACTAATAGCGACACTTTCCCTGATGGATTTATAGCAACACTCTCCCGGATGGACTAATATCGACACTTTCCCTGATGGATTAATAGCAACACTCGCCCGGATGGACTAATAACGACACTCTCCCGGATAGATTAATAGCAACACTCGCCCGGATGGACTAATATCGACACTTTCCCTGATGGATTAATAGCAACACTCTCCCGGATGGACTAATATCGACACTTTCCCTGATGGATTAATAGCAACACTCTCCCGGATGGACTAATATCGACACTCTCCCAGATGGATTAATAGCAACACTCTCCCGGATGGACTAATAGCGACACTTTCCCGGATAGA
>NW_013910861.1:0-233 GCF_000517525.1 Limulus polyphemus | reverse complement strand
AAGGCTAAAGGTCTTCAAGTTTTACTATATTTATTTAGGCTATAGGTCTTCAAGTTTTACTATATTTATTTAGGCTATAGGTCTCCAAGTTTTACTATATTTATTTAGGCTATAGGTCTCCAAGTTTACTATATTTATTTAAGGCTATAGGTCTCCAAGTTTTACTATATTTATTTAAGGCTATAGGTCTCCAAGTTTACTATATTTATTTAGGCTATAGGTCTTCAAGTTTT
>NW_013910860.1:0-233 GCF_000517525.1 Limulus polyphemus | reverse complement strand
GGCTCGCCCCTGCAGCTAGTGCACATGCTGTGCTATTTCCTGCTGAAGGTCTAACCTCGTTCTTGTTTATACATTTCTCAACACAGGCGTCTCCAAGAAAAGGTTCTTTTTTATATCCTTCTTAATTTGTTTACTCGCTTTGAAACTCTTAAAGCTTTTATTTTAAGTATATCCAACATACCTTTAATTATTTCTAATTATTGAAGCAATTGATGAAATTTTCTCAAAAAATT
>NW_013910859.1:0-232 GCF_000517525.1 Limulus polyphemus | reverse complement strand
TATCGTTAAATCTTGTGTCTTCTTATTAACAGTACATAGTATCGTTAAATCTTGTGTGTTCTTATTGACAGTACACAGTATAGTTAAATTTTGTGTCTTCTTATTGGAAGTACACAATATCGTTAAATCTTGTGTCTTCTTATTGACAGTACACAGTATCGTTAAATCTTATGTCTTCTTATTGACAGTACACAGTATCGTTACATCTTGTGTCTTCTTTTTGACAGTACAG
>NW_013910858.1:0-615 GCF_000517525.1 Limulus polyphemus | reverse complement strand
ATCTATCTAAGTACCTATACCTATCTAACTACCTATACCTATCTAACTACTTATACCTATCTATCTAACTACCTATACCTATCTATCTAAGTACCTATACCTATCTAAGTACCTATACCTATCTAACTACCTATACCTATCTATCTACCTATACCTATCTAACTACCTATACCTATCTATCTACCTATACCTATCTAACTACCTATACCTATCTAACTACCTATACCTATCTAATAGGTAGATAGATAGGTATAGGTAGGTTAGATAGGTATAGGTAGTTAGATAGGTATAGGTAGATAGATAGGTAGTTAGATAGGTATAGGTACTTAAATAGGTATAGGTACTTAGATAGATAGGTATAGGTAGTTAGATAGGTACTACCTATACCTATCTATCTACCTATACCTATCTATCTACCTATACCTATCTAACTACCTATCTATCTACCTATACCTATCTAACTACCTATACCTATCTATCTACCTATACCTATCTAACTACCTATACCTATCTAACTACCTATACCTATCTATCTACCTATACCTATCTATCTACCTATACCTATCTATCTACCTATACCTATCTATCTACCTATACCTATCTAACTACCTATAC
>NW_013910857.1:0-233 GCF_000517525.1 Limulus polyphemus | reverse complement strand
AAAACCAAAGGCTATAGCCCATGTTTTTCCCAAATTTTGAAAAAATTGTTTTCTTCATATTTTAATACAAAGATGCCCTTGATGTAAGACTTTCAAAAGAGAGATCCTTTTATTAAAATTCCCAATAGTTATTTCATAATCTCTTATCAAAATTTCGGTTAGTGTCGATTTCAATGTTGTTCTTTTTTGTCTTCAATTATATTATAAACAAAGAAGAGCTTTAAGAATATTAT
>NW_013910856.1:0-233 GCF_000517525.1 Limulus polyphemus | reverse complement strand
CACTTTAGTCAACCTAGCATGAAGATCAGTAAAACTTGGTAACACAATCAGTCAACCTAGCATGAAGATCAGTAAAACTTGGTAACACACTCAGTCAACCTAGCATGAAGATCAGTAAAACTTGGTAACACACTCATTCAACCTAGCACGGAGGTCAGTAAAACTTGGTAACACACTCAGTCAACCTAGCATGAAGATCAGTAAAACTTGGTAACACACTCAGTCAACCTAGC
>NW_013910855.1:0-368 GCF_000517525.1 Limulus polyphemus | reverse complement strand
CAGTATCGTTAAATCTTATGTCTTTTTATAGATAGTACACAGTATTGCTAAATCTTGTGTCTTCTTATTGATAGTACACAGTATTGTAAAATCTTGTGTCTTCTTATTGAACAAGATTTAACGATACTGTGTACTGTGTCTTTTATTGATAGTACACAGTATTGCTATATCGTGTGTCTTCTTATTGACAGTACACAGTATTGTTAAATCTTGTGTCTTCTTATTGACAGTACACAGTATCGTTAAATCTTGTGTCTTCTTATTGACAGTACACAGTATCGTTAAATCTTGTTGTTCTTCTTATTGACAGTACACAGTATCGTTAAATCTTGTGTCTTCTTATTGACAGTACACATTATTGTTAAATC
>NW_013910854.1:0-233 GCF_000517525.1 Limulus polyphemus | reverse complement strand
CTATAACACATATAACATTGTATGTATGTCCATGTATTATAACAATACCTGATCACATATAACATTCTAATGTGTTTCCATGTATTATATCAATTACTAGAACACATATAACATTCTTATGTGTGTCTATGTTTTATATCAATACTAGAGCACATATAACATTCTAATGTGTTTCCATGTATTCTATAAATTACTACAACACATATAACATTGCAGTGTGTGTCCATGTAATG
>NW_013910853.1:0-231 GCF_000517525.1 Limulus polyphemus | reverse complement strand
ACGATACTGTGTACTGTCAATAAGAAGACATAAGATTTTAATGATACTGTGTACTGTCAATAAGAAGACACAAGATTTAACGATACTGTGTACTGTCAATAAGAAGACACACGATTTAGCAATATTATGTACTATACTAATAAAAGACCCAAGATTTAACGATACTGTGTACTGTCAATAAGAAGACACAAGATTTAACGATACTGTGTACTGTCAATAAGATGACACAAG
>NW_013910852.1:0-232 GCF_000517525.1 Limulus polyphemus | reverse complement strand
GGCAATATAACATTCACAAAAAATGTTATGTTCCGTGATAATTTAAATAAATGAAATTTAGCTAACTCAGAGTAAAAACAATACAAAAGGTGAAATTTAGTTTATAAGAAGACGTCATTGCCTTTTAGATGTTCGTATTTCGTTTGAATAATCTCATTTCCAAACTATTCTTTGCTTACAATATATCTGAGACAAAAAAAAAACTGTAACGTCGAGGCTAGCCGAAATTTTG
>NW_013910851.1:0-233 GCF_000517525.1 Limulus polyphemus | reverse complement strand
AACAACTGTAGAACTTGACAACAACTAATCTTACAGTAAATGGAAAACAACTGTAGAACTTGACAACAACTAATCTTACAGTAAATGGAGAGCAACGGTAAAACTTGACAACAACTAATCTTACGGTAAATGAAGAGCAACAATAAAACTTAACAACAACTCTAATTTTGCGGTAAACGAAGAGCACCAATAAAACTTAACAACAACTTTAATCTTAAAGCAAATGAAGAGCA
>NW_013910850.1:0-235 GCF_000517525.1 Limulus polyphemus | reverse complement strand
GTCAAAATTACTACAGTATCAGTTATTAGTAACTGGATGTCAAAATTACTACAGTATCAGTTATTAGTAACTGGATATCAAATTACTACAGTATCAGTTATTAGTAACTGGATTTCAAAATTACTACAGTATCAGTAATTAGTAACTGGGTGTCAAAATTACTACAATATCAGTTATTAGTAACTGGATATCAAATTATTACAGTGTCAGTTATTAGTGATAGTAACTGGATGTC
>NW_013910849.1:0-232 GCF_000517525.1 Limulus polyphemus | reverse complement strand
TAATTATAGTGGAATTTTATGGTATCGATATAGTAACTTATGATTTTTGGTTATTAAACTATATATATATATAAAACCTAAAAAAATATTTCGTTTCATATCCTCCACGTGTGAAATTTTAAATGGTTTACAATATATGTCAAGCAGCAACCGAGTAGAATGATCATAACTAGAAGAGATGATTGTTTGCTTTATTTCTAAATTTATTATTCTATGTTTTAAGGAAAACAAG
>NW_013910848.1:0-231 GCF_000517525.1 Limulus polyphemus | reverse complement strand
ATGATTTTTCTATTTTAAAGGCTCTTCTTCCCATTGTATAATAGCAAAGGAACCTAACTGTTGATTTTTATATTTTAATGGCTTCTTCTTCCCATTGTATAATAGCAAAGGAACCTAACTGTTGATTTTTATATTTTAATGGCTCTTCTTCGCACTGTATAATAGAAGAGGAACCCAACTGTGATTTTTTATATTTTAATGGCTCTTCTTCCCATTGTATAATAGCAGAGG
>NW_013910847.1:0-230 GCF_000517525.1 Limulus polyphemus | reverse complement strand
AAAAAATTGTCATTTTCGCCACAACTACCAAGGCTATAGCCTACATGTTTTGCTAAAATTTTGAAAAAAATTATTTTTCTTCATATTTCAATACAAAGATGCCCTTGATGTGTACTATTCAGAAATGGACATCCTTTCATCGAAATTCCCAATATTTATTCCATAATCCTATATCAAAATAGGCGAGCGTCGATTTTTCTTTTTTCCTTCAGGTATAATTAACAAATCTA
>NW_013910846.1:0-254 GCF_000517525.1 Limulus polyphemus | reverse complement strand
ATTATCTTACTTTCCGGAGAGAACTATTGTTCTAAAAGGTCGATTATTTTACTTTCTGGAAAGAACTGTTGTTCTAAAAAGGTCGATTATCTTACTTTCCGGAGAGAACTATTGTTCTAAAAAGGTCGATTATCTTACTTTCCGGAGAGAACTATTGTTCTAAAAAGGTCGATTATTTTACTTTCCGGAGAGAACTGTTGTTCTAAAAAGGTCGATTATCTTACTTTCCGGAGAGAACTATTGTTCTAAAAAAG
>NW_013910845.1:0-232 GCF_000517525.1 Limulus polyphemus | reverse complement strand
CATGAAGCAGAAGCCAATGAGATGGAAACCAGTACGGAAGAAGATACGCCCCGTAAAATTAAGAGACTTTGTTGAATGGTAATTTTGTGTTTGTAATTCTGTACAGTTAATTAAGTTATTGTTAATTGTTATTGGTTTATTGTATGTGGTTATTGTTCGGGACGAACAATATTAAGGAGGGGGCAGTGTTGCGTCATCGAGATCACGTGACAATTCTCACGCTCTCTTGTTT
>NW_013910844.1:0-233 GCF_000517525.1 Limulus polyphemus | reverse complement strand
CTGTGGTGAGGGTTTATTTCACCAAGTGGCCTGAGGCATATGCAATACCAAATCAGGAAGCTACAACTGTAGAGTCGGCTATTAGTGATTTCTTTGTCAGGTTTGAAATGCCATACGAACTGCATTCAGATCAAGGCCATAACTTTGAATCAACTGTGTTCCATGAATGTTGCAAGTTGTTTGGCATACGAAAGACCAGGACAACGCCACTCCACCCACAGTCTGATAGGATG
>NW_013910843.1:0-232 GCF_000517525.1 Limulus polyphemus | reverse complement strand
ACCACACAGTGTACCTAAGTTGTTCAACATTTACACCACACAGTGTACCTAAGTTGTTCAACATTTTAAATCATACTGTGTACCTAAGTTGTTCAACATTTTACATCATACTGTGTACCTAAGTTGTTCAACATTTTACATCATACTGTGTACCTAAGTTGTTCAACATTTTACATCACATAGTGTACCTAAGTTGTTCAACATTTTACATCATACTGTGTACCTAAAGTTG
>NW_013910842.1:0-233 GCF_000517525.1 Limulus polyphemus | reverse complement strand
CTACAGATGAGTATGGTGGTTACAAATTCGGTAACTAGAGTTACACCTAGGTGTTCATGGAGTAGTTGTACCAAGTAAGGCTAAAGACAAATAGGTTGGTTATTAATTCACTAACTCGAGTTAAACCTAGGTGTTCATTGAGTAGTTGTACCAAGTAAGGCTAAAGATGAATTTGGTGGTTATAAATTCGGTAACTGGAGTAACACCTAATTGTTCATGGAGTGGTTGTACCA
>NW_013910841.1:0-308 GCF_000517525.1 Limulus polyphemus | reverse complement strand
GTACTGAGCATTTGAAAAAAATTTGTTTAACTGTGGAACACTGCTTTAAAGTAGGTATCTAGGCAACATTATAACAATGACTGCTATTTGTTATTTCTATTTTTAAACAAAAGTTCACAAATGAATGTATTTTAATGTAGAGATAAGTTTGTGTTTGAATCTACATAAAGATACTAAACTATTAATCTCAATACCTAACACCTCTGTAAAAATCATTCAGTTGGTATAACACTCTGAATATTATTTGAAATATAGTAATAGGCAGTGTTTGTTTTTTTAGTCATAAGATACCAGCTTTATTATCGTTG
>NW_013910840.1:0-229 GCF_000517525.1 Limulus polyphemus | reverse complement strand
TGTCTTCTTATTGACAGGACACATTATTGTTAAATCTTGTGTTTCTTACTGACAGTACACATTATCGGTGAATATTGTGTCTTCTTATTGACAGTACACAGTATCGTTAAATCTTGTGTCTTCTTATTGACAGTACACAGTATCTTAGAATCTTTGTCTTCTTATTGACAGTACACAGTATCGTTAAATCTTGTGCCTTCTTATTGACAGTACACAGTATCGTAAAATC
>NW_013910839.1:0-232 GCF_000517525.1 Limulus polyphemus | reverse complement strand
GGCCATCCAGCTTTCCTGTCACATAGACACTTTGTGTGCTTGGCATTTTACACCTAGCTGTTGGGACTTTCATGATAGGGGTTGGTGGGCGTCGCTCAACACCAACCACTACTGGTCTCCTTGAGGCCGACTTGTTGGTAATGTTCCTCCTAAACTGGCTTCTAAAATGTCCGTGCTTTCCACAGTTCCAACAACCTTTCTGGATACCAGCCTTTCCTGCTGTGGCACATAC
>NW_013910838.1:0-269 GCF_000517525.1 Limulus polyphemus | reverse complement strand
CTCATACAGTAACACTCGTCCTTGTTTGTTTGACTAAGAGAGTCATTCATACACTGACACTCGTCCTTGTTTGTTTGACTAAGAGAGTGATTCATACACTGACACTCGTCCTTGTTTGTTTGACTAAGAGAGTCACTCATACAGTAACACTCGTCCTTGTTTGTTTGACTAAGAGAGTCACTCATACACTAACACTCGTCCTTGTTTGTTTGACTAAGAGAGTCACTCATACATAACACTCGTCCTTGTTTGTTTGACTAAGAGAGTCA
>NW_013910837.1:0-227 GCF_000517525.1 Limulus polyphemus | reverse complement strand
GTTTTAAAGGAGTTATGGAAGGTTTTTGCGTTTTGTACCAGTACGTCGTTCCATTTGGACGGATCTTACTCGAATTTTTTTTCAAGAACGTTCGTTGCATACTTGCGTATTTACATGCAAAATTCTAGCCTTCTATTATCATTTTTTGCGTCTTTTGTGGTCGTTTTATGTTACTCTTTTATTCGCTTTTCTGAAAGCGTATGTGTACTGCATGGAAGCTTTTGGTT
>NW_013910836.1:0-233 GCF_000517525.1 Limulus polyphemus | reverse complement strand
GTATTGACAGTACACAGTATTGTTAAATCTTGTGTCTTCTTATTGACAGTACATAGTATTGTTATATCTTGTGTCTTCTTATTGACAGTACAGAATATCGTTAAATCTTGTGTCTTCTTATTGATAGTACACAGTATCGTTAAATCCTATGTCTTCTTATTGATAGTACACAGTATCGTTAAATCTTGTGTCTTCTTATTGACAGTACACAGTATCGTTAAATCTTGTGTCTT
>NW_013910835.1:0-232 GCF_000517525.1 Limulus polyphemus | reverse complement strand
GAAAACTTCAGATATTGACCAGGAACTTTTATAAACTTCGAACATTATAAACCATTTAACTTTAGTGGATTCACATCGGACATAAGTACTTTTACGAAGATATTATATAACTTGGCAGCAAAAAACTCAAGCTTGACCTGTAATCGGCGAGTGATCAGCGACAAAGCCAAAGTCATCTAAATTCATGAATCAATATTTTAGAATTGCATGTTTATGAAAAATAAAAGATATC
>NW_013910834.1:0-426 GCF_000517525.1 Limulus polyphemus | reverse complement strand
GTTTATAACAGTCGAAAAAATATAGTGGAAAACTGACTAAAACGACCCATATCAATGTCAACAAAATGTAGTGGAAGGAAGATTAAAAGACCGATATAACAGTCGACAAAATATAGTTTAAGAAGGATTAAAAATACCATTATGAAAGTTATTAAAATATAGCGTAAGAAACACTAAAAATACCTCTATCAAAGTCGAAAATATCTAGTCTAAGATGGCCTAAAAAGACAGTTAACGTGTTATTAGTTTTCTTCCACTCGATTTTTTCGACTTTCATAACTGTCTTTTTAGGCCTTCTTAGACTAGATATTTTTTTTTGACTTTGTATCTAGTGGAAAACTGACTAAAAGGACCCTTATCAATGTCAACAAAAACTGGAGGAAGGAAAACTAAAACACCTTTATAACAGTCGACAAAATATAGTTT
>NW_013910833.1:0-232 GCF_000517525.1 Limulus polyphemus | reverse complement strand
TAGCCATTAGTTTAGACTATTATCAACTTGTGGATGATGAACAGTAGAACTGGTATAAACACGTGGGTTATAATATAGCCTGTTAGTTTAGACAATTATCAACTTGTGGATGATGAACAGTAGAACTGGTATAAACACGTGGGTTATAATATAGCCTGTTAGTTTAGACAATTATCAACTTTTGGATGATGAACAGTAGAACTGGTATCAACACGTGGGTTATTATCTAACC
>NW_013910832.1:0-347 GCF_000517525.1 Limulus polyphemus | reverse complement strand
AAGTAGGGCTTTAAATATAAGATTATTCAACCCAAATCACCCACTTCTAGCAGATCATTACGTCTTATTACAAAATAAACCCCACCTTTTGGATTGTGTTTACTCTAAATGAACAAAGGTTCCATTTTATTTAGTTTTTTGTCGCGACATAATACTTTTTCGTTAATGTTATAATTTCTCAATTTCGAATTTTCTGCCGAAATAAACACTAGCCGTAATTCTTATATTAATTCATGAACCTTTGTATTTTCGGCGAAAATGTCAATTTTTTGAAACTTGAAAAACAGTGCTTTTTTGAAGGGCTTTTGCTAAAATTTTGAAAAAATTTATTTTTCTTCATATTTCAA
>NW_013910831.1:0-724 GCF_000517525.1 Limulus polyphemus | reverse complement strand
CGCCTTCTGTTCTCCACACACTACCCATTTAATGTAATAAACTGAACAATGAAGTCTATGCCTTCTGTTCTCCACACACTACCCATTTAATGTAATAAACTGAACAATGAAGTCTATGCCTTCTGTTCTCCACACACTACCCATTTAATGTAATAAACTGAACAATAAAGTCTATGCCTTCTGTTCTCCACACACTACCCATTTAATGTAATAAACTAAACAATAAAGTCTATAACAATGAAGTCTATGCCTTCTGTTCTCCACACACTACCATTTAATGTAATAAACTGAACAATGAAGTCTATGCCTTCTACCATTTAATGTAATAAACTGAACAATGAAGTCTACGCCTTCTGTTCTCCACACAACTAAACAATGAAGTCTATGCTTCCTGATCTCCACACACTACCATTTAATGTAATAAACTGAACAATGAAGTCTATGTCTTCTGTTCTCCACACACTACCCATTTAATGTAATAAACTAAACAATGAAGTCTACACCTTCTGTTCTCCACACACTACCATTTAATGTAATAAACTAAACAATGAAGTCTATGCCTTCTGTTCTCCACACACTACCATTTAATGTAATAAACTGAACAATGAAGTCTATGCCTTCTGTTCTCCACACACTACCATTTAATAAACAATGAAGTCTATGCCTTCTGTTCTCCACACACTACCATTTAATGTAATAAACTGAACAATGAAGTCTATGCCTT
>NW_013910830.1:0-233 GCF_000517525.1 Limulus polyphemus | reverse complement strand
CAATACAGTAACCAAAAGCTTCACTGCAGTACACATACGCTTTCAGAAAAGCCAATAAAAGTGTAACAAAACGACCACAAAATTCGCAAAAATGATAATAGAAGGCTAGAATTTTGCATGTAAATACGCAAGTATGCAACGAACGTTCTTGAAAAAATTTCGAGAAGATCCGTCCAAATGGAACGAACTACTGGTACAAAACGTAAAACGTTCCATATCTCCTTTAAAACAAA
>NW_013910829.1:0-233 GCF_000517525.1 Limulus polyphemus | reverse complement strand
ACAAACAAAAGGGAGTAAGTTTCAGATTTAACCAATAAAAATTACAAACAAAAGGTGGTAAGTTTCAGATTTAACCAATAAAAGTTACAAACAAAAGGAAGTAAGTTTCAGATTTAACTAATAAAAATTACAAACAAAAAGAAGTATGTTTCAGATTTAACCAATAAAAATTACAAACAAAAAGAAGTATGTTTCAGATTTAACCAATAAAAATTACAAACAAAAGGGAGTAA
>NW_013910828.1:0-232 GCF_000517525.1 Limulus polyphemus | reverse complement strand
AGGATTGGGTGTGGAATGGGCTTGTTAAAGTTAAAGATAGGGACAGAATGAAGTAACTAAGATTAGGATTGGGTGTGGAATGGGCTTGTTATAGTTAAAGATGGGCACAGAATGAAGTAACTAAGATTGGGAATGGCTTGTTAAAGTTAAAGATGGGCACAGAATGAAGTAACTAAGATTGGGAATGGCTTGTTAAAGTTAAAGATGGGCACAGAATGAAGTAACTAAGATT
>NW_013910827.1:0-233 GCF_000517525.1 Limulus polyphemus | reverse complement strand
GTGTGAACGTGGTATAGTGTGAACGTGGTACAATATGGACATGGTGGTAGAGTGTGGACATGATACAATATGGACGTGGTACAGTGTGAACGTGGTATAGTGTGGACGTGGTACAGTGTGGATACAGTATATTATGGACACGGTACAGTGTGAACATGGTTCAGTGTGGACATGATACAATATGGACGTGGTACAGTGTGGACATAGTACAGTGTGGACATGGTACAATATGG
>NW_013910826.1:0-233 GCF_000517525.1 Limulus polyphemus | reverse complement strand
GACGAGGAACCCACTTTGAGACTAATAATGGTTGAAGACGGCTTGAATGGGTAATGAAGAAAAACTTTAATATAAGTTTAACATAACAGGAAATGTACAACGTTTCGACAAGGTTTTCTCATCATCAGGTACAAGTAATTTACAGTGATACATATATATATTTATATATATACAGTATTGAACAAAGAGGTCACATGGCCGGAAACTGTTGCAAAACTTAGAAGAGATATGTA
>NW_013910825.1:0-743 GCF_000517525.1 Limulus polyphemus | reverse complement strand
GTTTGTCTAATCATTAGTCAATACCAAACATTGTTCATCTAACCCTTAGCCAATACCAAACATTGTTCATCTAACCATTAGCCAATACCAAACATTGTTCATCTAACCATTAGCCAGTAACAAACATTGTTTGTCTAATCATTAGTCAATACCGACTAATGATTAGACAAACAATGTTTGTTACTGGCTAATAGTTAGATGAACAATGTTTGGTATTGGCTAATGGTTAGATGAACAATGTTTGGTATTGGCTAAGGTTAGATGAACAATGTTTATTGCTATTGACTAATGATTAGACAAACAATGTTTGTTACTGGCTAATGGTTAGATGAACAATGTTTGGTATTGTCTAATGGTTAGATGAACAATGTTTGGTATTGACTAATGGTTAGATGAACAATGTTTGGTATTGGCTAATGGTTAGATGAACAATGTTTGGTATTGGCTAAGGGTTAGATGATTAATGGCAGATATTGGCTAAAGGTTCAATAAACAATGTTTGGTATTCATTGTTTATTGAACCTTTAGCCAATATCTAATATTAATCATCTAACCCTTAGCCAATACCAAACATTGTTCATCTAACCATTAGCCAATACCAAACATTGTTCATCTAACGATTAGTCAATACCAAACATTGTTCATCTAACCATTAGTCAATTCCAAACACTATTCGCCTATCCATTAGCCAATACCAAACATTGTTATCTAACCATTAGCCAATACCAAACATTTTGAAATAA
>NW_013910824.1:0-235 GCF_000517525.1 Limulus polyphemus | reverse complement strand
TAATGGTTGGAGACGACTTGAATGGGTGATGAAGAAAAAAATTAATATAAGTTTAACATAACAGCAGATTCTGAAGTAATAATGGTTGGAGACGGCTTGAATTGGTGATGAAGAAAAAATTAATATAAGTTTAACATAACAGCAGATTCCGAAGTAATAATGGTTGGAGACGGCTTGAATGGGTAATGAAGAAAAATTTAATATAAGTTTAACATAACAGCAGATTCTGAAGTAA
>NW_013910823.1:0-233 GCF_000517525.1 Limulus polyphemus | reverse complement strand
TGACTGATACATATACTGATACATAGTTTTATGTGTGGTGTTTTTGATTGTTTTATCTACCACAGTGAATCTATGTGTATATAAGTTTATAGTGACAGTTAACTCTAAAACTAACTTCTACTATTCTGTGAGTGATACATAGTTTTTATGTGTGGTGTTTTTGATTGTTTTATCTACCATAGTGAACCTATGTGTATATAAGTTTATAGTGACAGTTAACTCTAAAACTAACT
>NW_013910822.1:0-245 GCF_000517525.1 Limulus polyphemus | reverse complement strand
GCAACTCGCATCTGCTTTGACACATTAATGGATAAACATATACACATTGTTCATACAAAGTGTGATTAGTATTCTGTATATATCTACTTAGAACATATTGTTTGTTTGTTTTTAATTATGCACAAAGCTACACAAGCGCTATCTGTGCTCTGCCCACCACGGGTATCGAAACTCAGTTTCTAGCGTTGTAAGTCCGCAGACATACCGCTGTGCCACTGGGGGGCTTAGAACATATAATATATCAA
>NW_013910821.1:0-234 GCF_000517525.1 Limulus polyphemus | reverse complement strand
CCTAACTCTCCTGTTTCTGGTAAAAACTTGTACACAGTGCCTAACTCTCCTGTTTCAGGTAAAAACTTGTACACAGTGACTAACTCTCCTGTTTCAGGTAAAAACTTGTACATAGTGCCTACCTCTCCTGGTTAAAGACTTTATGTTACAAGTAATGACATTTTTTTCTGTGCTGTCTCTCATGTTTTATTCCTTTATTCCTAACTCTCCTGTCTCAGGTAAAAACTTGTACAC
>NW_013910820.1:0-233 GCF_000517525.1 Limulus polyphemus | reverse complement strand
TAAGGAAATAGAAGTATGATATTAATCACGTTTGTTAATTGATTAATCAACGTAATAGTGAGGTAAGGAAATAGAAGTATGATATTAATCACGTTTGTTAATTGATTAATCAACGTAATAGTGAGGTAAGGAAATAGAAGTATGATATTAATCACGTTTGTTAATTGATTAATCAACGTAATAGTGAGGTAAGGAAATAGAAGTATGATATTAATCACGTTTGTTAATTGATT
>NW_013910819.1:0-233 GCF_000517525.1 Limulus polyphemus | reverse complement strand
AAATCTTGTGTCTTCTTATTGACAGGCCACATTATTGTTAAATCTTGTGTTTTCTTACTGACAGTACACATTATCGTCGAATATTGTATCTTCTTATTGACAGTACACAGTATCGTTAAATCTTGTGTCTTCTTATTGACAGTACACAGTATCGTTAAATATTGTGTTTTCTTATTGACAGTACACAGTATCGTTAAATCTTGTGTCTTTTTATGGATAGTACAAAGTATTGC
>NW_013910818.1:0-230 GCF_000517525.1 Limulus polyphemus | reverse complement strand
CAATAAGAAGACAAAATATTTAACAATACTGTGTAGTATCAATAAGAAGACACAAGATTTAACAATACTGTGTACTGTCAATAAGAAGACACAAGATTTAACAATACTGTGTACTGTCAGTAAGAAAACACAAGATTTAACAATAATGTGTCCTGTCAATAAGAAGAAACAAGATTTAACGAATACTGTGTACTGTCAATAAGAAGACACAATATTCAACGATAATGTGT
>NW_013910817.1:0-234 GCF_000517525.1 Limulus polyphemus | reverse complement strand
ATCTTACAACAATGCACGCATAGGTAACGGCAGAAATGAACTCTCATTGCAGGTAATTACACAAAAAGCGCTCCGATATCCAAAGTCGCCGAAATTTTTATTTCAATGTTTTTCCTAAAACTTATATTACTGTCGGATGAAAAAATCAGATTGGATAAATTTGGACATTTTTACTTAGACTTATTTTAATTTTTTCTGCATAGCAAGTTTATCTACAATCTATTATATTTCGAA
>NW_013910816.1:0-249 GCF_000517525.1 Limulus polyphemus | reverse complement strand
TTGGTAGCATTTGACTTCTACTTATATTGGTAGCATTTGACTCTACTTATATTGGTAGCATTTGACTCTACTTATATTGGTAGCATTGACCTACTTATATTGGTAGCACTTGACCCTACTTATATTGGTAGCATTTGACTCTACTTATATTGGTAGCATTTGACTCTACTTATATTGGTAGCATTTGACTCTACTTATACTGGTAGCAATTGACTCTACTTATATTGGTAGCACTTGACTACTTATATT
>NW_013910815.1:0-233 GCF_000517525.1 Limulus polyphemus | reverse complement strand
TTTATCAGCTCAACATTCCGCTATTACAACTTGGTCAGGAGATATCAATATATATAATCACGACCTAAATCCCCGGAATATAACTTTATTAGCTCAATTTTCCGCAATCACAACTTCGTCAGGAGATATCAATAAATATAATCACGACCTATATCCCCGGAATATAACTTGATTAGCTCAATTTTCCTCTATTACAACTTCGTCAGGAGATATCAATAAATATAATCACGACC
>NW_013910814.1:0-508 GCF_000517525.1 Limulus polyphemus | reverse complement strand
ATTGGGCCTAGAGTGGTACCATTCACTGTCCTTTTATACATCTAATCACTCGTAGAACAACAACAGTTATTCAGGCCAAGAGTGGTACCATTCACTGTCCTTTTATACATCTAATCACTCGTAGAACAACAACAGTTGATTGGGCCAAGAGTGGTACCATTCACTATCCTGTATAAAAATGTATAAAAGGACAATGAATGGTACCACTCTTGACCTGAACAACTGTTGTTATTCTACGAGAGACTAGACTAATCACTCGTAGAACAACAACAGTTGTTCAGGCTAAGAGTGGTACCATTCGCGGTCCTTTTAAACATCTAGTCTCTCGTAGAATAACAACAGTTCTTCAGGACAAGAGTGGTACCATTCGCTGTCCTTTTATACATCTAATCACTCGTAGAATAACAACAGTTGTTCAGGCTAAGAGTGGTACCATTCACGGTCCTTTTAAACATCTAGTCTCTCGTAGAATAACAACAGTTCTTCAGGACAAGAGTGGTACCATTCG
>NW_013910813.1:0-232 GCF_000517525.1 Limulus polyphemus | reverse complement strand
GTCTTATTTGATAGTAACCCAAATGTCGAAGTTTTTACAAGATGCTAGAATGTTTCTTGTTTGATTGTAACCCAAATGTCCAAGTTTTTACAAGATGCTAGAATGTGTCTTGTTTGATAGTAACCCAAATGTCCAAGTTTGTACAAGATGCTAGAATGTGTCTTGTTTGATAGTAACCCAAATGTCCAAGTTTTTACAAGATGCTAGAATGTGTCTTGTTTAATAGTAGCTG
>NW_013910812.1:0-356 GCF_000517525.1 Limulus polyphemus | reverse complement strand
CCCGCATTTGCTATAAATACCACACATACTAGGCTTCCCTCACTTGCTATAAATACCACACATACTAGGCTTCCCTGACTTGCCATAAATACCAAACATACTAGGCTTCCCTCACTTGCTATAAATACCACATACTAGGCTTCCCTCATTTGCGATAAATACCACACGTACTAAGCTTCCCTCAGTTGCTGAAAACCACACATACTAGGCTTCCCTCACATGCTATAAATACCACACATACTAGGCTTCCCTCACTTGCCATAAATACCACACGTACTAGGCTTCCCTCACTTGCCATAAATACCACACGTACTAGGCTTCCCTCACTTGAATAATACCACACATACTAGGCTTCC
>NW_013910811.1:0-233 GCF_000517525.1 Limulus polyphemus | reverse complement strand
AATACTGTGTACTATACAGTAAAAAGACACAAGATTTAACGATACTGTGTACTGTCCAATAAGAAGACACAAGATTTAACAATAATGTGTACTTTCAATAAGAAGACACAAGATTTAACGGTACTGTGTACTGTCAATAAGAAGACACAAGATTTAACTATACTGTGTATTGTCAATAAGAAGACACAAGATTTAACAATACTGTGTACTTTCAATAAGAAGACACAAGATTT
>NW_013910810.1:0-233 GCF_000517525.1 Limulus polyphemus | reverse complement strand
CATTTGGGATTTAAAGACTAAGACTAAGAAAGAAATGACATATGAAGAAAAATAGTTCTAATGGTTAAAATACAAGCAGATTCGTAAAGAGTATGATCATTATAATTGTGTTTTCAAGTATAAATAATGAACAACTTTCACTGACATTGAAGAACTTTTTCAAAAACCTAACCTTCTGCACATCTACTACTTGCTCTTAACATAAACATTCCTCAAAAGTTAAATAGTAACTT
>NW_013910809.1:0-233 GCF_000517525.1 Limulus polyphemus | reverse complement strand
GATTAATCCACCTTACTCGTTTGTTGCTGATATTCTTTCCAGTCTGGAAACAACTAGTGATTAAGCCACCTTACCCCTTTTATTGCTGATATTCTTTACAGTCTAGAAACATCTAGTGGTTAATCCACCTTACTTCTTTGTTGCTGATATTCTTTACAGTCTGGAAACATCTAGTGGTTAATCCACCTTACCCTTTTGTTGCTGATATTCTTTACAGTCTGGAAACAACTAGT
>NW_013910808.1:0-233 GCF_000517525.1 Limulus polyphemus | reverse complement strand
TTAGTATATTGAAACTTAACAAATCCAGCTGTTAGTATATTGAAATTTAACAAATCCAGTGATTAGTATATTGAAACTTAACAAATCCAGCTGTTAATATATTGAAACTTAACAAATCCAGTTGTTAGTATATTGAAACTTAACAAATCCAGTGATTAATATATTGAAACTTAACAAATCCAGTGATTAGTATATTGAAACTTAACAAATCCAGTGATTAGTATATTGAAACT
>NW_013910807.1:0-233 GCF_000517525.1 Limulus polyphemus | reverse complement strand
ATGTGTGGTTTGTTTGCGTGTTTCAACACTATTGGTAGCATGGAAGAGTACTCTTTCATAATATGTGTGGTTTGTTTGCGTGTTTTAACACTATTGGTGGCATATGAGGCAGGCTACTCTTTCATGTTAGAAGTATAAAAAAAAATCTAAATTTTATAAAGACAAGTAGGGATCGATATATACGTAACCTAGCTAGCTATAGTGGTATTGAAAGTTTTATGCTACAAAAACTG
>NW_013910806.1:0-232 GCF_000517525.1 Limulus polyphemus | reverse complement strand
GAGATAACAGCCACTCTGCGTTACCAGTGGAAGTTTGATAATCGTCGGCCTATCTGGGACATTGGTCGCTTTTCGAGCTGTGTGTTTATACGAAATTGTCCTGGTGGTTGTTTGGTTAGACTATAAACGTAATAGTTGAGATAACAGCTTACTAGTGGAGATAACAGCTTACTAGTTGAGATAACAGCCACTCTGCGTTACCAGTGGAAGTTTGATAATCGTCGGCCTATCT
>NW_013910805.1:0-233 GCF_000517525.1 Limulus polyphemus | reverse complement strand
GTCCTCAATGGGTGTTGTGGACATCGTGTCTGATACTGGTGTTTTAGGTATAGTGTCTCACGAAACCCTGTTGTTGCTGCAGTGTCCTTGTTTGATATTGTAGTGCATCCCCTCGCAGGACTTCCATGGCGGGTGGGGTCAGTGGGCACTGAATCTCTCTCTCTTTAATTATGGATCCCCCCATTCCAAATAAAAAAATGTTAAAAGTGTTGAGTCCCACGAACCTTCTCTTC
>NW_013910804.1:0-232 GCF_000517525.1 Limulus polyphemus | reverse complement strand
TACCCTAAACCCTATAATCATTGATACTACCCAACCTATATTCATTGATATTACCCTAAACCCTATAATCATTGATATTACCCTAAACCCTATAATCATTGATATTACCCTAAACCCTATAATCATTGATATCACTCCAAACTCTGTAATCATTGATATCACCAACCCTATATTCATTGATATTACCCTAAACCCTATAATCATTGATATTACCCCAACCCTATATTCATTG
>NW_013910803.1:0-673 GCF_000517525.1 Limulus polyphemus | reverse complement strand
AACATTTTTCGTTAATGTTATAATGCCTCAATTTTTAGTTTTCCGACGAAATAAGCAGTATCCGATAATTTTCTATTAAGTTTGCGTCAAAAAGGCACCTTTTTCAATTTTCCAAAAAAATTCACATTTTCACCGAAAAGGCCAAGGCTATCAAAATTTGGGAAAAAACATGGGCTAAAAACTATTTTTTTAATATAAGGGATGTAAAGGATATCCATTTTGAAAGTCTTACATGAAGGGCATCTTTGTATTAAAAAATTCCCAACAGTTATTTCGTAATCTATTATCAATATTTCTTCAATTTTACAGTTTTTTCTTTCGCATCAGTTATATTATAAACAAAGAATAACTTTAAGAATGAGATTATTCAACCAAAATCAAACATATAAAAGGCCACAACGTATTCTTATAAAATTAACTCCACCATTTGGATTGTTTTTATACTGTTGGTTAGCGAAAGTTTATTTTTTTTTACCATTTCACGGTCCATAACATTTTTCGTTAATGTTATAATGCCTCAATTTTTAGTTTTCCGACGGAATAAGCAGTATCCGATAATTTTCTATTAAGTTTGCGTCAAAAAGGCACATTTTTCAATTTTTCCAAAAAAATCCACATTTTCACCGAAAAGCCAAGGCTATAGCCCATGTTTTTTCCCAAATTTTGAAAAAAA
>NW_013910802.1:0-233 GCF_000517525.1 Limulus polyphemus | reverse complement strand
GGTCATTATATCACTTGCCCACTTCTTTCGTCTGACTATGTTGGCAGGTCTTAATAAGGGCTTCCGTCAAGCTGCTCTGCAACGATAACCCAATCTGTGGAGAATCCGTTGAACATATTTCAGGCTCATCCCACCAACTTTGGCCACTTCTGCAGTCGTTAATCAGGGATTCATTTCGATGCTCCGCTTGACAGCCCTTTTTGTCCTCTCCGATGGACCAGGACGACCAGACG
>NW_013910801.1:0-517 GCF_000517525.1 Limulus polyphemus | reverse complement strand
ACTAACAAGCCAAAAGATTTAAAGATACTTCTATCGTTAAATCTTGTGTCTTCTTATTGACAGTACACGAGTGTCTTCTTATTGACAGTACACAGATTTAACAATACTGTGTACTGTCGATAAGAAGACACAAGATTTAACGATAGTACACAGAAATCTTGTGTCTTCTTAATGACAAAATCTTGTGTCTTCTTATTGACAGTACACAGTATTGTTAAGTCTTGTGTCTTCTTATTGACAGTACACAGTATTGTTAAATCTTGTGTCTTTTTATTGACAGTACATAGTATTGTTAAATATTGTGTCTTCTTATTGAGAGTACACAGTATTGTTAAATCTTGTGTCTTCTTATTGACAGTACACACTATGTTAAATCTTGTGTCTTCTTATTGACAGTACACAGTATCGTTATAAATACTGTGTACTATCAATAAGAACACACAAGATTTAACGATAATGTGTACTCTCAGTAAGAAACACAAGATTTAACGATACTGTGTACTATCAATAAGAAGAC
>NW_013910800.1:0-252 GCF_000517525.1 Limulus polyphemus | reverse complement strand
TTTCTGGATACCAGCCTTTCTCCTGCTGTGGCATCTCCCCTGTGCTGAAGTTGCCAGCATTGAGCTCTCTTGTGCCCGGGTTTATTACAGTGCCAGCAAAGTCCCTCAAACCTCTCTGAAAGCTGACCTTTTCTGGCCATGAATCCAGATAACTGTACCAACCTCGGTACCTCTGTGCTGGACTTAACGTAGGATTCAAATTCGAGAACTCTGGCCATTGCATCCTGCATGGTAGAGGGGTGTGCTTGCTTC
>NW_013910799.1:0-232 GCF_000517525.1 Limulus polyphemus | reverse complement strand
TTGATAAAAGTATGGTAGAGTGAAAAAAAAAGTGTAATGTTCTGTTTAAAAGCAAATACAAAATACTAGTTCATTCTAAAACTCAGTCGCTTTTCTCTGTATTTTCGGTACTAATGATAATTTGAGCATCTAATTGTAATTACTCATCGTTTGTAACTCCAATATATGTACTATTTGAGTTTTGGTAAATTGTATTTTCTGTACTAATGATAAATTGAGCATCTAATTGTAA
>NW_013910798.1:0-558 GCF_000517525.1 Limulus polyphemus | reverse complement strand
AACATCATGTATGTGTAACAAACCGTAACTACAACCTAGTGGCAGACAACATCATGTAAGTGTAACAAACAGTAACTTTAATCTAGTGTTATACAACATCATGTATGTGTAACAAACTGTAACTTTAATCTATGTGCTATACAACATCAAGTATGTGTAACAAATAGTAACTTTAATCTAGTGTTATACAACATCATGTATGTGTGTAACAAACCGTAACTACAACCTAGTGCAGACAACATCATGTATGTGTAACAAACAGTAACTTTAATCTAGTGCTATACAACATCAAGTATGTGTAACAAATAGGTAACTTTAATCTAGTGTTATACAACATCATGTATGTGTAACAAACAGTAACTTTAATCTAGTGCAGACAACATCGTGTATGTGTAACAAATAGTAACTTTAATCTAGTGTTATACAACATCATGTTTGTGTAACAAATAGTAACTTTAATCTAGTGTTATACAACATCATGTATGTGTAACAAATAGTAACTTTAATCTAGTGTTATACGACATCATGTATGTGTAACAAACAGTAACTTTAATCTAC
>NW_013910797.1:0-273 GCF_000517525.1 Limulus polyphemus | reverse complement strand
GCTACACCTAGGTGTTCGTGGATTATTTGGTACAACAACCGCTAAAGATGAGTATGTTGGTTACAAGTTCTGAAACTAGAGTTACACCTAGGTGTTCGTGGAGTTGTTGTACCAAATAACGCTAAAGATGCGTATGGTGGTTACTAATTCGGTAACTAGAGTCACACCTTGGTGTTCATGGAGTAGTTGTACCAAGTAAGGATAAAGATGAATATGGTGGTTATAAATTCGGTAACTAGAGTTACACCTAAGTGTTAATGGAGTAGTTTTACC
>NW_013910796.1:0-233 GCF_000517525.1 Limulus polyphemus | reverse complement strand
GTTAACGTTGCTTCGTCTCTTCTGGCGCCTAATGCGCGTGAACCATTTTTGGACAGAATTTTCACCGGTGATGAAAAATAGATTCTCTATGCGAATATTAAACGCTAAAAACAATGGCTCAGTCCTAAACAAAAACCACTTCCAACCCCAAAACCTGGACTACATCCGCAGAAAATGATGCTTTGCATTTGTTGGGACATCAAAGGAATAATTCATTTCGAACTCCTCAATCC
>NW_013910795.1:0-248 GCF_000517525.1 Limulus polyphemus | reverse complement strand
AAAGAAATGATATTGAAGTACCTGTTACGTCTCCGTTTGTTAATTAACTTTCCGTAACT
The DNA here is from genome assembly GCF_000517525.1 of Limulus polyphemus. NCBI lineage: Eukaryota > Metazoa > Arthropoda > Merostomata > Xiphosura > Limulidae > Limulus > Limulus polyphemus. The sequence continues at coordinate 189 of NW_013910795.1, read as the reverse complement.
TCGTTCCGACGAATCTTAAGCGACACAAGTCTTTACTTAATAAAACTGGTTTATTCTTTCCGAATATAACTCTGCGATACACTTAATCTCAATACTCGCGCTAAAACAAACACTATAACGAACAAATGTTAACTACAACAATACGTCTCTCTCTGACTGCAGTTCAATTACTCACTGTCTATCTACACA
>NW_013910794.1:0-230 GCF_000517525.1 Limulus polyphemus | reverse complement strand
GTTTCTTTCTTGTTTATTTCTCGTTCTTCTTGTTTCTTTGCTGCTCTTGTATTGCTGCCATCAAGTCTGCTATGCTGTAGTTTGATTTGCCGCTTCTCGTTTCCCTTTTTTGTCCCACTCTCTGACATCAATTTGTTACGTCTCCGTTCGTTAGTTAATTTTCCGTAACTTCGTTCCGACGAAACTTTAGCGACACAAGTCCTTTCTTAATAAAACTGGTTTATTCTTTC
>NW_013910793.1:0-231 GCF_000517525.1 Limulus polyphemus | reverse complement strand
ATATTAATATAGTAAGAAGTCCAACCTACTGTTAGAATGTTGTACGAGATATTAATAAAGTAAGAAGTCCAACCTACTGTTAGAATGTTGTACCAGATATTAATAAAATAAAAAGTCCAACCTACTGTTAGAATCTTGTACCAGATATTAATAAAGTAAGAAGTCCAGCCTACTGTTAGAATGTTGTACCAGATATTAATAAAGTAAGAAGTCCAGCCTACCGTTAGCATC
>NW_013910792.1:0-233 GCF_000517525.1 Limulus polyphemus | reverse complement strand
CATTGGTCAAGCTAGTGTAAAGTTATAAACTTTACTCACTAATATAGGACCCATTGGTCAAGCCAGTGTAAAGTTATAAGCTTTACTCACCAATATAGGACCCATTGGTCAAGCCAGTGTAAAGTTATAAGCTTTACTCACCAATATAGGACCCATTGGTCAAGCCAGTGTAAACTTATAAGCTTTACTCACCAATATAGGACCCATTGGTCAAGCCAGTGTAAAGTTATAAG
>NW_013910791.1:0-233 GCF_000517525.1 Limulus polyphemus | reverse complement strand
ATGTTGGTGAAGCTTTGTTAATATCTCCTCATATTTCTTCCAATTTGCTTTTTTGTAGTTAAATGTTTCTTACTGTTTTATTTTGGTGTGGTGAGAGATCGAACACACTCCATATCGGTAAGTGGTCGCTGTCTGAATATTCTCCTACGTTGAATGTTAGAAAGTTGTGTTACGTCTCCGTTCGTCAGTTAATTTTCCGTAAAAACTATTTCCGAAGAAACTCTAACGATACA
>NW_013910790.1:0-232 GCF_000517525.1 Limulus polyphemus | reverse complement strand
ACATTCTCCTGTCTTTCCAGATACTTCTCATACTAGATTACACTTCACAAGTCCCACATTCTCCTGTCTTTCCAGATACTTCTCATACTAGATTACACTTCACAAGTCCCACATTCTCCTGTCTTTCCAGATACTTCTCATACTAGATTACACTAAACAAGTCCCACATTCTCCTGTCTTCCCAGATACTTCTCATACTAGATAACAGTTCACAAGTCCCACATTCTCCTGT
>NW_013910789.1:0-233 GCF_000517525.1 Limulus polyphemus | reverse complement strand
ATAAACTATATACATATATAATATTTAATATTGGAAATGTAACTGTATTTGACAAAATACTAGTCTACTAAAACACAGTCAAGACAGGTCACTTTGTAAAGACTAAAGGACAGTTTTATATCATTGGATATGGTAACATGGGAGCACATGTGATGCATCATTGTAACGTCTGTATTGTTAGCCAGGCATGGCTGAAAGGTCAATATAATAAATATATATAAATGTATATAATG
>NW_013910788.1:0-232 GCF_000517525.1 Limulus polyphemus | reverse complement strand
CAACTATCCATGAACACTTAGGTGTAACTCTAGTTACAGAATTTATAACCACCATACTCGTCTTTAGCCTTATTTGGTACAACTACTCCATAAACACCTAGGTGTAACTCTAGTTACCGAATTTATAACCACCATACTCATACTTTAGCCTTACTTGGTACAACTACTCATAAACACCTAGGTGTAACTCTAGTTACCGAACTTATAACCACCATATTCATCTTTAGCCTTT
>NW_013910787.1:0-426 GCF_000517525.1 Limulus polyphemus | reverse complement strand
CCTTGTGCTTATTAACAAACAACACATTTACTGGAGTCAAGAAAAAATAAAAATATTCAGAATGCTGCTTTCCTGTAGTTAGGGAGATCTCCTTCTTAAGGTAAGCCTTTTAGCTTTCATGTACATAACATTTTGAAGTAGTTTTATGGTTTGTTGGTTGGTTGTTTGATTGATTGGGGTGGTTGTTTTAGTGCAAAACTACACAACAGGCTATCTGCGCTCTATCCACTAAGGTAGAAAGTAGGTTTATAAATTCGATGAGTTTCAGTTTTTTACTTGTTTATTATATTGGAAACGTTGTCTGGAGGCGACATTTTGTATTATTTATACTTATTTCTGTAAAGAAAGTTTACAGTTGCCTGTTTAACAAAGCATCAAAACTATGGAGTTGATTCATTTATGCCCCCCCCACCTCGCCTCTCCCTC
>NW_013910786.1:0-233 GCF_000517525.1 Limulus polyphemus | reverse complement strand
GGGCGAAAATCCCACAATCTAAAATTGACGAGATGATTCTCACGATGCCCCAAAGGATCAACGAACTCCATGAAGTGAAAGGAAGATCTACTAGATATTAATTAAATTATAAATATATCAATTCATGTGAATATGACTGAAAATTTTCATTTTTTCTGAAAAGGTGGTGTCTATTTACTTGTGACCATGCTGTGTACATTAGCTAACTTGCAATCCTCTGGTACCTGCCCACT
>NW_013910785.1:0-231 GCF_000517525.1 Limulus polyphemus | reverse complement strand
GTAATTCACATAATGTTACTTGTATATTATCTTTTATTTGTCATAAGCAAATATATGTTGGAGAAACAGAAAACTTATGTTTAAAAATAAATTTACATAAATCTTATGTCAAAATGCAAATAATAGTGCATTATCTGTTAATAAAATATATTAATAAGTGTATCATGGTAAAATATCATACTTTAGAAGAACCTTTTTTTTCCTAAAATATTTCCATATTGGTATTCTTGT
>NW_013910784.1:0-231 GCF_000517525.1 Limulus polyphemus | reverse complement strand
CAAATTGGTGTCAGAAGTGGGATGGAAAAAAATGGAAACGAGAAGCGGCAAATCAAACTACAGCTTAGCAGATTTGAAACAAGAAGAACGAGAAGAGAAATTACAACAGCTGTTAGAGGAAAAAGAAAATAAACAAGAAGAACGAGAAAAGAAACAAGAAGAACGAGAAGAGAAATTACAACAGTTGTTGGAAGAAACAGAAAAGAAACAAGAAGAACGAGAAAAGAAACA
>NW_013910783.1:0-233 GCF_000517525.1 Limulus polyphemus | reverse complement strand
ACGTACTATAACACCATCTTTACTTAATGTACAATAACAGCGTCTATACTTAACGTACTATAACAGCATCTATACTTAATGTACCATAACAGCATCTGTACTTAACGTACAATAATACCATCTGTACTTAACGTACTATAACACCATCTGTCCTTAACGTACTATAACACCATATTTACTTAATGTACAATAATACCATCTATACTTAACGTATTATAACACCATCTATACTT
>NW_013910782.1:0-233 GCF_000517525.1 Limulus polyphemus | reverse complement strand
ACAGCAGATAGCCCGATGTGACCTTGCTATGAAACACACACACACACACACGTCCCGTTGTGTTTCCCGACTGGGACAGCGGTATGTCTACAGATTTATAACGCTAAAATAAGGGGTTCGAATCCCCTCGGTGGACACAGCAGACAGCCCGATGTGACCTTGCTATGAAACACACACACACACGTCCCGTTGCTACAAATATTTGCCAAAAGCGAGCCGGGCATAGAAAAGTT
>NW_013910781.1:0-232 GCF_000517525.1 Limulus polyphemus | reverse complement strand
ATGTTAAAACTACAAGGACATCTCACAAGAAGACAGACATACAACATGGAAAGATTTGTAAACAACTATATATCAAAGATGTGTTAAAACTACAAGAACATCTCATAAGAAGACAGACAACATGGAAAGTTTTGTAAACAACTATATATATCAAAGATGTGTTAAAACTACAAGGACATCTCATAAGAAGACAGACAACAAGGAAAGTTTTGTAAACAACTATATATCAAAG
>NW_013910780.1:0-233 GCF_000517525.1 Limulus polyphemus | reverse complement strand
AACCGCAGTATATTACAGATGTAGGCAAGATGAGAAATTGATATCAAAGCTATAATTATAGAAAAGAAAAATTGATAATCCAGGTACATTCCGACGTACGTTATTCATACACTGAGACGTATCCAGATCAGCAACTTAGAAAATCTATGACAGTAATATAACACATCCTTAACAGCATTGGAAAACAAGTTAATATGGATCAACACTGGGTGCCTGAGACCACACATAAAGAC
>NW_013910779.1:0-233 GCF_000517525.1 Limulus polyphemus | reverse complement strand
GAATATCTTACTACAAAACAAATCTCACTGACCACAGAAGTCACATCTTATTATTGTAAGATGTATTACCATAAACCTTACTGATGAGAGAAGAAATATCTTACTCCAAAACAAATCTCACTGACCACATAAGTCGCACCTTACTACAAGAGTCACCTAACTGACCACAGAAGTTGCACCTTACTACAAGAGTCACCTTATTGACCAGAAAGTTGCATCTTATTAACTAGAAA
>NW_013910778.1:0-233 GCF_000517525.1 Limulus polyphemus | reverse complement strand
GAATATCCGTCCAAATGGAACGAAATACTGGTACAAAACGCAAAACGTTCCATAACTCCTTTAAAACAAACAAGGTAAAACAAGGTAAAACAAGGTAAAACAAGGTAAGGTTAGGAAGGTAAAACTCTGCATATTACTACGCAACGTTGAAGTGTACCTACATACCAAATTTGGTGAAGAATCATCAATTTAGGACCCCCTGGTAACAAGAAATCGAAAAACAATCAGTAACT
>NW_013910777.1:0-360 GCF_000517525.1 Limulus polyphemus | reverse complement strand
GTGGTCGTTTTATGTTACTCTTTTTATGGCTTCTTGAAATCGTATGTGTACTGCACTGAAGCTTTTTGTTACCGATTGTTTCTCGATTTCTTGTTACCAGAGGGTCCTGAATTGATTATTATTCACCCTTGATTTCTTGTTACCAGTGGGTCCTGAATTGATTGTTCTTAACCAAATTTGGTTTGTAGGTACATTTTATCGTTGCGCAGTTACATGAAGAGTTTCACCTTTCTACTATTCGTTTTAAGGGAGTTATGGAAGGTTTTGCGTTTTGTACCAGTACTTCGTTCCATTTGGACGAATCTTCTCGAATTTTTTTATGAACGTCCGTTGCATACTCACGTATTTACATGCAAAACT
>NW_013910776.1:0-232 GCF_000517525.1 Limulus polyphemus | reverse complement strand
GATTTAACTATACTGTGCACTGTCCATAAGAACACACAAGATTTAACAATAATGTGTACTCTCAATAAGAAGACACAAGATTTAACGATACTGTATACTGTCAATAAAAAGACACAAGATTTAACAATACTGTGTACTGTCAATAAGAAATCCTAATATTCAACGATAATGTGTATTGTCAGTAAGAAAACACAAGATTTAACAATAATAAATCCTGTCAATAAGAAGACAC
>NW_013910775.1:0-233 GCF_000517525.1 Limulus polyphemus | reverse complement strand
CCATTTGCCAAGATACGGGATAGTTCTAGAAACAAGTGAGCGTGAGAATTGTCACGTGATCTCGATGACGCAACACTGCCCCCTCCTTAATATTGTTCGTCCTGAAAAATAACCACATACAATAAACCAATAACAATTAACAATAACTTAATTAACTGTACAGAATTACAAACACAAATTACAATTCGACAAAGTCTCTTAATTTTACGGGACGTATCTTCTTCCGTACTGGT
>NW_013910774.1:0-232 GCF_000517525.1 Limulus polyphemus | reverse complement strand
CAGTACCTCTGTGCTGGACCTAACGTAAGATTCAAATTCGAGAGCTCTGGCCATTGCATCCTGCATGGTAGAGGGGTGTGCTTGCTGATCCCTCAGCAACAACTTGAGGAGATCGGGTGGTGCAGTTGGGTAGGCCTTGTGTGCCATGCTCTCCAAGTCCTGTGCCAGCTCTTGCTGGCTCTCCCTTTTAGCACGGACTCTCGTCCTGAACCTGGCCCTGTAGACTTCTGAC
>NW_013910773.1:0-233 GCF_000517525.1 Limulus polyphemus | reverse complement strand
GAAAAACTAAAACCCGTTTTCAAAGTCAAGAAAATCAAGTGGAAAAAGGCTAAAAACATCGTTATCAAAGTCGAAAAAATCTAGTCTATGAAGGCCTAAAAAGACAGTTATTAACGAGAACAAAATCTAGTAGAAGAAAAACTAAAAACCCGTTTTCAAAGTCAACAAAATCTAGTGGAAAACGGACTAAAAAAGAATGTTATCAATGTCAAAAAAATCTAGTGGAAGGACGA
>NW_013910772.1:0-233 GCF_000517525.1 Limulus polyphemus | reverse complement strand
TGTGTACTGTCAATAAAAAGACACAAGATTTAACAATACTGTGTACAGTCAATAAGAAGACACAAGATTTAACAATACTATGTACCATCAAAAAGAAGACAAGATTTAACAATACTGTGTACTGTCAATAAGAAGACACAAGATTTAACAATACTGTGTACTGTCAATAAAAAGACACAAGTTTTAACAATGCTGTGTACTGTCAATAAGAAGACACATGATTTAACGATACT
>NW_013910771.1:0-369 GCF_000517525.1 Limulus polyphemus | reverse complement strand
GCGGGGTCTGGAAGGGGCTTGCCATTATCTGGGGCTGATTAAGTTGATGGTTAATATATCCTCCTTGTGTAAAAGACAATAAATCATCTTTAATGTATTTAATTCGCTTTGAAATTTACTAATGTTTTCCATTTGTTAACTTCTTGCCACTGTTGTTGACTTTCCTGTAGTTGCTGCTGACTTTCCTGCAACTGTTGGAGACTTTCTTTCTGTTTCCTTTCTCGTTCCAGTTGCCACTGCTGTAATCTCTCTTGTTTCTTTTCTCGTTCTTCTTGTTTCTTTTCTTTTTCCTCCAATAACTGCTGTAATTTCTCTTCTTGTTTCTTTTCTTTTTCCTCCAACAACTGCTGTAATCTCTCTTTTTTTTAT
>NW_013910770.1:0-233 GCF_000517525.1 Limulus polyphemus | reverse complement strand
TTCTAGTGTATATTTAAAATTGAAGGTATCTTTAAAAAATGAACCTGCAGATATTACATATGGTGTGAGAGCCCAGACTATGTATTTGCCAAGATTGTAGTTGAATGAATCATAAGTGGCAGTCCTGTTTGTGTGGTTTAGGAATACCGTAGAGTTGTGGTGTGCGTGAATCAGTTTTACGAAGATAAAAATAAATCATCATCAGTAATTAAATTATCTTTTTTCATTTGTAA
>NW_013910769.1:0-233 GCF_000517525.1 Limulus polyphemus | reverse complement strand
CATATTGGGCCAATTTCAACCAAAATTTGTATGTAAACACTATGAACTATAGGGAATGTCCTAATGTTGTGAAAATTGAACTTAACCCTATTTCTATTTTGTAAGGTCTGTTGGTTAATTACACCCAACCTATTGAGTCAATCTCAAACAAGCTTGGCATGTTGACGCTTTAGAAAATGGTGAATATTCCAAAAGGATTCAAGGTCAAGGTATGAAAGTTGTTTGATTGTTTC
>NW_013910768.1:0-232 GCF_000517525.1 Limulus polyphemus | reverse complement strand
TCTGAGTAATAAGATCTGTTCGTATTGGACAATGATTCAAGACACAAGGAATACAGGAAATCTGATTTGTAAGATATGTTCATATTGGATAATGATTCAAGACACAAGAAATACAGGAAATATGAGTTATAAGATCTGTCAGTATAAGACAATGATTCAAGACACAAGGAATAAAGGAAATCTGAGTTATGAGATCTGTTCGTATTGGACAATGATTCAAGACACAAGGAAA
>NW_013910767.1:0-256 GCF_000517525.1 Limulus polyphemus | reverse complement strand
AAACTGTTATATCAGACAAGGTGTAGAAAACAATAACTGGCCACTTATTTGTCTTTCTTTTACTTGAATAGTCCTTATCTTTTAAACTGTCATATCAGACAAGTTGTAAGAAAACAATAACTTGCCACTTATTTGTCTTCCCTTTACTTGAATAGTCCTTATCTTTTAAACTGTTATGTCAGACAAGGTGTAGAAAACAATAACTGGCCACTTATTTGTCTTTCTTTTACTTGAATAGTCCTTATCTTTTAAACTG
>NW_013910766.1:0-234 GCF_000517525.1 Limulus polyphemus | reverse complement strand
GATTTAACTATACTGTGTACTGTCAATAAGAAGACACAAGATTTAACAATACTGTGTACTGTCAATAAGAAGACACAAGATTTATAAATACTGAGTACTATCAATAAGAACACACAAGATTTAACAATACTGTGTACTGTCAATAAGAAGACACAAGATTTAACGATACTTTGTACTGTCAATAAGAAGAAACAAGATTTAACGATACTGTGTACTGTCAATAAGGAGACACAA
>NW_013910765.1:0-231 GCF_000517525.1 Limulus polyphemus | reverse complement strand
CGTCAATGCTATAATGTTTCAATTTTGTGTTTTCGGAAGAAATAAGCACTCTCGGGTATTTTTCTATTAATTTTGCGTCAAAAAAACACTTTTTTCCATTTTCCTAAAAAATTCATATTTTCACCTAAAACCAAAGGCTATAGTCCATGTTTTTTCCCAAATTTTGATAAAAATAGATTTTCTTCATATTTCAACAAAAGATGCCCTTGATGTAAGACTTTCAAAATAGAG
>NW_013910764.1:0-233 GCF_000517525.1 Limulus polyphemus | reverse complement strand
GCTTAAGATAGATTATTGGACTCTACCTGCTGGCGGGAATGAATATTATAAGTATATTACTTAAGATAGATTATTGGACTCTACCTGCTGGCGGGAATGAATATTATAAGTATATTACTTAAGATAGATTATTGGACTTTATCTGCTGGCGGGAATGAATATTATAAGTATATTACTTAAGATAGATTATTGGACTCTATCTGCTGGCGGGAATAAATATTATAAGTATATTA
>NW_013910763.1:0-957 GCF_000517525.1 Limulus polyphemus | reverse complement strand
AATAGTTATTAGACCAACATGTAGTTAATAATTGTCATTAAACCATAATTTAGTTAATAGTAGTTATTAGACCAACATTTAGTTAATAGTAGTTACTAGACCAACATGTAGTTTTATAGTTAATAGTAGTTATTAGAAAATACTATTAATTAAATATTGGTGTAATAACTACTATTAACTACATGTTGGTCTAATAATAAATACTAAGACCAACATATTAACTAAATGTTAATCTAATAACTACTTTATTAACTACATGTTGGTCTAATAACTATTATTAACTACATGTTGGTATAATAACTATTATTAACTACATGAATAACTACTATTAACTAAATTATGGTTTAATGACAATTATTAACTAGATGTTGGTCTCTATTAACTACATGTTGGTTTAATAATTATTATTAACTACATGTTAGTCTAATAACTACTATTAACTAAATGTTGGTTTAATAACTATTATTAACTAAATTTTGGTCTAATAACTATTATTAACTAAATGTTGGTCTAATAACTACTATTAACTAAATGTTGGTCTAATAACTAGATGTTGGTCTAATAACTACTATTAATTAAATATTGGTGTAATAACTACTATTAACTACATGTTGGTCTAATAACTACTATTAACTACATGTTGGTCTAATAACTACTATTAACTACATGTTGGTCTAATAACTACTATTAACTACATGTTGTTCTAGTAACTACTATTAACTACTTGTTGGTCTAATAACTACTATTAACTACATGTTGGTCTAATAACTATTATTAACTATTAATAACTACTATTAACTAAATGTTAATCTAATAACTACTTTTAACTAAATGTTGGTCTAATAAATACTATTAATTAAATATTGGTGTCTTAATGTTGGTCTAATAACTACTATTAACTCTACATGTTGGTCTAATAACTACTATTATTGGTCTAATAACTACTATTAACATGTA
>NW_013910762.1:0-233 GCF_000517525.1 Limulus polyphemus | reverse complement strand
TTCGGATGTTGCTTATCTATCGTGCAAATTAATATTCATTTTAAGATTAAAAATACTTTTATGCATCAGGAAATTTTGAAACTTTCCATGCGAAATCTTTATAATGACGAAATAGATATCAAACGTTTCTAAGGAAAAAACTTTATATTTTCAGTAATTAATCTCTGTACGGGTTCGGTAGATTTGACCAATCTTGCAGCCAACATACAAAATTAGGAAATAAATATAAATTA
>NW_013910761.1:0-234 GCF_000517525.1 Limulus polyphemus | reverse complement strand
TAGATTTAACTATACTGTGTACTGTCAATAAGAAGACACAAGATTTAACGATACTGCGTACTGCCAATAAGAAGACACACGATTTAGAAATACTGTGTAGTATCTATAAAAAGACACAAGATTTAACGATAGTGTGTACTGTCAATAAGAGGACACAAGATTTAACGATACTGTGTACTGTCAATAAGAAGACACAATATTCAACGATACTGTGTACTGTCAATAAGAAGACAC
>NW_013910760.1:0-233 GCF_000517525.1 Limulus polyphemus | reverse complement strand
CATCTTGCAGTGTTTAAACTAAAAAACTGAACTTTATACTTCATATTCCAAAATCTACATCTTGCAGTGTTTAAACTAAAACTGAACTTTATACTTCATACTCCAAAATCTACATCTTGCAGTGTTTAAACTAAAAAAACTGAACTTTATACTTCATACTCCAAAATCTACATCTTGCAGTGTTTAAACTAAAAAACTGAACTTTATACTTCATACTCCAAAATCTACATCTT
>NW_013910759.1:0-233 GCF_000517525.1 Limulus polyphemus | reverse complement strand
GTACTGTCAATAAGAAGACACGAGATTTAACGATACTGTGTACTGTCAATAAGAAGACACAAGATTTAACGATACTGTGTACTTTCAATAAGAAGACACAAGATTTAACAATACAGTGTACTGTCAATAAGAAGACACAAGATTTAACGATACTGTGTACTGTCAATAAGAAGACACAAGATTTAACGATACTGGGTAATGTCATATAGAAGACACAAGATTTAACGATACTA
>NW_013910758.1:0-457 GCF_000517525.1 Limulus polyphemus | reverse complement strand
CTACGAGATTCTAAATCACAGATCTTGTAGGATCAATTCCAAGTTAACCTGATAGTCTACGGGATTCTAAATCACAGATCTTGTAGGATCAATTCCAAGTTAACCTGATAGTCTACGGGATTCTAAATCACAGATCTTGTAGGATCAATTCCAAGTTAACCTGATAGTCTACGGGATTCTAAATCACAGATCTTGTAGGATCAATTCCAAGTTAACCTGATAGTCTACGGGATTCTAAATCACAGATCTTGTAGGATCAATTCCAAGTTAACCTGATAGTCTACGGGATTCTAAATCACAGATCTTGTAGGATCAATTCCAAGTTAACCTGATAGTCTACGGGATTCTAAATCACTAGATCTTGTAGGATCAATTCCAAGTTAACCTGATAGTCTACGGGATTCTAAATCACAGATCTTGTAGGATCAATTCCAAGTTAACCTGATAGTCTACGGGA
>NW_013910757.1:0-233 GCF_000517525.1 Limulus polyphemus | reverse complement strand
TACGTCCCGTAACTGAATGTACTAAGTTATAACTATTAACTCTTGATTGACCTTGTAACCATGCAACTATACGTCCCGTAACTGAATGTACTAAGTTATAACTATTAACTCTTGATTGACCTTGTAACCATGCAACTATACGTCCCGTAACTGAATGTACTAAGTTATAACTATTAACTCTTGATTGACCTTGTAACCATGAAACTATACGTCCCGTAACTGAATGTACTAAG
>NW_013910756.1:0-231 GCF_000517525.1 Limulus polyphemus | reverse complement strand
TCTCTTCTTGTTTAGTCTCTCGTTCTTCTTGTTTCTTTTCTTTTAACTCCAACAACTGTTGTAATTTCTCTTCTCATTCTTCTTGTTTCTTTTGCTGCTCTTGTATTGCAGCCATCAAGTCTGCTATGCTGTAGTTTGATTTGCCGCTTCTCGTTTCCATTTTTTATCCCACTTTCTGACACCAATTTGTTACGTCTCCGTTTATTAATTGATTTCCGTAACTTCGTTCCG
>NW_013910755.1:0-401 GCF_000517525.1 Limulus polyphemus | reverse complement strand
ATCGTGAAGTATTCTCACTAAGAACTAAGTTCAGCGGTATTCACACTTGTCTACCATGTTGCATCGAGCGTGTTTATTATTAGAATTATGACAACAGAATTTGATCGCGAAGTATTCTCACTAAGAACTAAGTTCAGCGGTTTTCACACTCGTCTACCATGATGCAACAGCGTGTTTATAATTAGAATTATGACAACGGAATTTGATCGTGAAGTATTCTCACTAGGAACTAAGTTCAGCGGTATTCACATCCTCTACTATGGTGCATCGAGCGTGTTTATAATTAGAATTATGACAACGGAATTTGATCGTGAAGTATTCTCACTAAGAACTAAGTTCAGCGGTTTTCACATCCTCTACTATGATGCATCGAGCGTGTTTATAATTAGAATTATGACAAC
>NW_013910754.1:0-233 GCF_000517525.1 Limulus polyphemus | reverse complement strand
ACTATCAATAACAGGCCACAAGATTTAACGAAACTGTGTACTGTCAATAAGAAGACAACATATTTAACAATACTGTGTACTGTCAATAAGAAGACACAAGATTTAACAATACTGTGTAATGTCAATAAGAAGACACAAGATATAACAATACTGTGTATTATCAAAAACAACACACAAGATTTAACAATACTGGGTACTGTCAATAAGAAAACACAAGATTTAACGATAATGTG
>NW_013910753.1:0-233 GCF_000517525.1 Limulus polyphemus | reverse complement strand
ATTCTAGCGTTGTAAGTCCGCAGACATACCGCTGTGCCACTGAGGGGGGGCACTCACATGTGACTCGCACATTCGAGACAAAATTTAAACCAATGTTGATTTGTATACAAACGGCAACTTATTCAGAAAATAAACGTTAAGAAAATGTCCAGGAAAGCTGTAAGTTAATGAAATATTTCAATTTGAAGAACTTAACATATTATATTAAAATCAATAAAAACAAGGATGTTTCA
>NW_013910752.1:0-233 GCF_000517525.1 Limulus polyphemus | reverse complement strand
ATGTGACGAATAATCCAGTGTTTGCCAGACGCCCTCTATTTTGTATATATAAGACTGGCAAGAAGTGGCGGTATGGATAATTGCAGACAGGCAGAGATAGAGATGGACAATTGAGTGAATCGCGGTAGTGACCATAAGTAAAGTGTGTGAATCGTTGTAAATTATATCGTGTGTATAAGTTAAAGTTACTGTGGAAATTAAGTGTACTGCAAAGTTGTATTGATAAAAAATAA
>NW_013910751.1:0-233 GCF_000517525.1 Limulus polyphemus | reverse complement strand
CGTATGTGTACAAAAACACGTAACATACGAACAGAGATTTAGCTCTAAATAACATTGGAAAAAATAGTTACGCGTAGAAAACGGACTATATCATACGTAGTTAGAAAAAAGATGTTAAAATACATAAAATAAGAAAACTAGCAATTATAAACAGTAATTAACATGAAGAAACTGAAAACGATATAAAAACTTGAAAAATGACTTAGATAGAGAAACTTTTAAAAACGACATGC
>NW_013910750.1:0-233 GCF_000517525.1 Limulus polyphemus | reverse complement strand
TCGTACAACTAGAATGATATAGACTTATCCTGGATTCACAGTCGAACTCTCGTACAACAAGAATGATATAGACTTATCCTGGATTCACAGTCGAACTCTCGTACAACTAGAATGATATAGACTTATCCTGGATTCACAATCGAACTCTCGTACAACTAGAATGATATATACTTATCCTGGATCCACAGTCGAACTCTCGTACAACTAGAATGATATAGACTTATCCTGGATCT
>NW_013910749.1:0-233 GCF_000517525.1 Limulus polyphemus | reverse complement strand
AAAAATACTTGGAAGTTCAGTTATCTCTCAATAGATGGAGAAAAAACTTAAGAAAAAATACTTGGAAGTTAAGTTATCAGAGGCGACTGCAGGAATGAATTCTCATTGCAGGTACTTACACAAAAAGCGCTCTTATATCCAAAGTTGCCGAATTTTTTATTTCACTGATTTTCCTAAAACTTATATTACTGTCAGATTGGACAAATTTGAACATTTTTACTTACACTTACTTT
>NW_013910748.1:0-458 GCF_000517525.1 Limulus polyphemus | reverse complement strand
ATTATTAATTATGCTAGTTCTACACTTACTGATGCTATCTTTATAATTAGTAGGCTAGTTTTATTATTAATTATGCTAGTTCTACACTTACTGATGCTATCTTTATAATTAGTAGGCTAGTTTTATTATTAATTATGCTAGTTCTACACTTACTGACGCTATATTTATATCTAGCGAGGCTAGTTGTTTTTGTTAATGATGCTCGATTTACACTTACTGACGCTATATTTATATCTAGCGAGGCTAGTTGTTTTTGTTAATGATGCTAGATCTACACTTACTGACGCTAAATTTATATCTAGCGAGGCTAGTTGTTTTTGTTAATGATGCTAGATCTACATTTACTGACGCTATCTTTATAATTAGTAGGCTAGTTTTATTATTAATTATGCTAGTTCTACACTTACTGATGCTATCTTTATAATTAGTAGGCTAGTTTTATTATTAATTATGCTAGT
>NW_013910747.1:0-233 GCF_000517525.1 Limulus polyphemus | reverse complement strand
CTAGTTACCGAATTTATAACCACCATACTCATCTTTATCTTACTTGGTAAGACTACTCCATGAACACCTAGGTTTAACTCTTGTTACAGAATTTATAATCACTATACCCATCTTTAGTCTTACTTGGTACAAATACTCCATGAACACTTAGGTTTAACTCTAGTTACCGAATTTTTAACCACCATACTCATCTTTAGCCTTACTTGGTACAACTACTCCATCAACACCTAGGT
>NW_013910746.1:0-233 GCF_000517525.1 Limulus polyphemus | reverse complement strand
GTGAACAAAGGAACAAATGACGCTGCTGAAGAAGTGTCACCTGAAAAAACCACTGTCGAAGAAGAAACTCTACTCAGTTTTGAGAAGGAAAACAGTGAAGCTCTTGATGAAGTTACTACCACTGATGTGACTGTTATCGACGATAGGACATTTCCTGATGAAGCAGATGAGCCCCATATGAAGCAGAAGCCAGCGAGACGGAGACCAGTACGGAAGATACGTCCCGTAAAATT
>NW_013910745.1:0-233 GCF_000517525.1 Limulus polyphemus | reverse complement strand
ATATATATATATATATATATATATATATTTGTATTATATAGACCTTTCAGCCGTGCTTGGTTAAGAATACAGAAGTTGCAATGACACGGCACACATGCTTTCACGTTACTGTATACAATAATTTATAACTGACCTTTAGTCTTTACAAAGTGACCTGTCTTGGCTGTGTTTTAGTGGACTATTATTTCCTAAACTACAATCACTATTTTAATTATTATACATTATATATGTAT
>NW_013910744.1:0-995 GCF_000517525.1 Limulus polyphemus | reverse complement strand
AAACACCACGTTTGGATTGTTTTTTATTCTGGGTTTCGAAAGTTATATATATTTTTTATGTTTTCACGGGACCTAATATTTTTCGTTAAAGTTATAATGTCTGAATTTTGAATTTTCCGACACAATAAGCAGTATCAGATATTATTCTATTAATTTTGCGTCAAAAAGCACTATTTTCAATTTTCCAAAAAAAATTCATATTTTCACCGAAAAGCCAAGGGTTTTCACCGAAAACCTTGTGTTGAAATATAAAGAAAAACCATTTTTTTCAAAATTTTGGAAAAAAACATGGGCTATAGCCTTGGCTTTTCAGTGAAAATATGAATTTTTTTTTTTCCAAAATTTAAAAAAAAATTGTTTTTCCTTATATTTCAACACAAAGAGGCCAATGATGTAAGACTTTCAAAATGGATATCCTTTCATCAAAATTTCCACAAGTTATTTCATTTTGAAAACAGATTATTTCGGCATTCTTCGATTTTACGGTTTCTGTTTTTTTTTGTCTTCGGTTATATTCTAAACAAAGAAGAGTTTTAAAAATAGGATTATTCATACAAAATCGCAACATGTAAAAGGCCACGACGTTTCTTATAAAATAAACACCACGTTTGGATTGTTTTTTATTCTGGGATTCGAAAGTTATATATATTTTTAAGTTTTCACGAGACATAATATTTATCGTTAATGTTATAATGTGTCAATTTCGAATTCTCCGACACAATAAGCAGTATCAGATATTATTCTATTAATTTTTGGAAAATTGAAAATAGTGCTTTTTGACGCCTTGTGTTGAAATATAAAGAAAAACCATTTTTTTCAAAATTTTGGAAAAAAACATGGGCTATAGCCTTGGCTTTTCAGTGAAAATATGAATTTTTTTTTGTGGAAATTTTGATGAAAGGATATCCATTTTGAAAGTCTTACATCATTGGCCTAGTTATTTCATAATCTGTTTTCAAAATTTCGGCATTCTTCGATTTTGAAAAGAAACAGTT
>NW_013910743.1:0-233 GCF_000517525.1 Limulus polyphemus | reverse complement strand
GACAACATAAGTAATACTCACAAAGTAAATATCTCATGAGATCTAAGACAACATAAGTAATACGCATAAAGTAAACATCTCATGAGATCTAAGACAACATTAGTAATACGCATAAAGTAAATATCTCATGAGATCTAAGACAACATAAGTAATACGCATAAAGTAAACATCTCATGAGATCTAAGACAACATTAGTAATACGTATAAAGTAAATATCTCATGAGATCTAAGAT
>NW_013910742.1:0-230 GCF_000517525.1 Limulus polyphemus | reverse complement strand
ATTCGCTATAAATCACAGTCATTACAGTGCCTACGATTCACTTGACTCAATTATCTATCTCCATATCTGTCTATCTGCTATTATTATTTCCGCTTTATTTCCGGGCTTATATACTAAAATAAAGGGCGCCTAGAAAAGACTGAAGTTGCCAGGAAAAGACATGATCCTTCTAGAAACTCATGACATGTTACCAGCGTCACGTGACTTCCGCTGTCGTAGCACTGCCCCTT
>NW_013910741.1:0-232 GCF_000517525.1 Limulus polyphemus | reverse complement strand
TACCCAAAACAATGGCTCAGTCATAGATAGAAACTACTTCCGACCCCAAAACCTGTACTCCATCCACAGAAAGTGATTGTTTTGTACTTGGTGGGACATGAAAGGAGTAATTAATTTCGAACTCCTCAATCCACAGCGAACTATCAATGCAGAGATCTATAGTCAGCAACTGAAACATTTAAATTACAATTCCTTGATCAGAAACGCTCTTCACTCGTCAATCGGAAAGGTG
>NW_013910740.1:0-233 GCF_000517525.1 Limulus polyphemus | reverse complement strand
AATTTAATAATATAATATAATGTATTAATTGAGTGTTAAGGAACATTCAGTGAATGTTAATTTAATAATATAATATAATGTATTAATTCAATGTCACAGAACATTTAGTGAATGTTAATTTAATAATATAATATAATGTATTAATTGAGTGTTAAAGAACATTTAGTGAATGCTAATTTAATAATATAATATAATGTATTAATTGAGTGTTAAGGAACATTTAGTGAATGTTA
>NW_013910739.1:0-233 GCF_000517525.1 Limulus polyphemus | reverse complement strand
GTACTCTCTTACCTTCATCTACATAAAGAGTAACGTTTTCAAAGAATGCCAAAATATAAGTAAGGCAAGATTTTCCCTTAGTGAAACCATGTTAACTATCCAATAAAATTCTAATCTTTGTTAAAGGACTTTGCATCTTTTATCAAACTTTCCAAAACTATTCCCACAACTGATGTATGACTAGTGGGTCTGTAATTCCTGAAACAATTTTTATCACTTCCCTTGAAAAGAGG
>NW_013910738.1:0-234 GCF_000517525.1 Limulus polyphemus | reverse complement strand
CTGTATCACACATACAGTACTCCAAGCTCTTCCATTAGTGTTCTCCCTATTGTATCACACATACAGTACTCCCAGCTCTTCCATATGTGTTCTCCCTACCGTATCACACATACAGTACTCCCAGCTCTTCCATTAGTGTTCTTCCTACTGTATCACACATATAGTACTCCCAGCTCTTCCATTAGTGTTCTTCCTACTGTATAACACATATAGTACTCCCAGCTTTTTCCATTA
>NW_013910737.1:0-233 GCF_000517525.1 Limulus polyphemus | reverse complement strand
GCTTTATGGTGTGACAGGACATTCTGCAAGGTTGTGGGGACCAGTGTGGGTAACTATTGAGCTCATGGGCATAAAAGACAGACAGGAAGTATACATGGCTGACATTAAAGATGAATGCATCTTAGGATTGGACTATCTACTACCGAGGAAGTTTGTAATTGATTTGATAAAATGACATTTGGGAACAACAAAGGCCAGATTCCAGTAAATGTTGCTGCATCCATTGATCTGCA
>NW_013910736.1:0-231 GCF_000517525.1 Limulus polyphemus | reverse complement strand
TCTTATTTAACCTATTCTTTGTTTACAATATAACTGAAAACAAAAAACAGTAAAATCGAAACTAGCCGAAATTTTGATTGCAGATTATAAAATAACTATTGGGAATTTTGATGAAAGGATATCAATTTTGAAAGTCTTACATCAAGGGCATCTTTGTATTGAAATATGAGGAAAAACTATTTTTTTCAAAATTTGGGTAAAAACATGGGCTATAGCCTTGGGTTTTCGTTG
>NW_013910735.1:0-233 GCF_000517525.1 Limulus polyphemus | reverse complement strand
CACATTATCTTTAAATATTTTGTGTTCTTATTGACAGTACACATTATCGTTAAATCTTGTGTCTTTTTATTGATAGTACACAGTATTGCTAAATCGTGTGTCTTCTTATTGATAGTACACAGTATTGTTAAATATATTGTCTTCTTATTGACAGTAGACAGTATCGATAAATCTTGTGTCTTCTTACTGACAGTACGCAGTATCGTTAAATCTTGTGTCTTCTAATTGACAGT
>NW_013910734.1:0-230 GCF_000517525.1 Limulus polyphemus | reverse complement strand
AAAATCTTGTGTCTTCTTATTGACAGGACACATTATTGCTAAATCTTGTGTTTTCTTACTGACAGTACACATTATCGTTGAATATTGTGTCTTCTTATTGACAGTACACAGTATCGTTAAATCTGTGTCTTCTAATTGACAGTACACAGTATCGTTAAATCTTGTGTCTTCTTATTGACAGTACACAGTATCGTTAAATCTTGTGTCTTCTTATTGACAGTACACAGTAT
>NW_013910733.1:0-393 GCF_000517525.1 Limulus polyphemus | reverse complement strand
CGATACTGTGTACTGTCAATAAGAAGACACAAGATTTAACGATATTAGTGTACTGTCAATAAGAAGACACAAGATTTAACGATACTGTGCACTGTCAATAAGAAGACAAAAGATTTAACGATACTGTATACTGTCAATAAGAAAACACAAGATTTAACAAAACTGTGTACTGTCAATAGGAAGACACACAATTTAACAATACTGTGTATCTTGTGTCTTCTTATTGATAGTTTAACGATACTGTGTACTATCAATAAGAAGACACAAGATTTAACGATACTGTGTACTGTCAATAAGAAGACACAAGATTTAACGATACTGTGTACTGTCAATAAGAAGACACAAGATTTAACAATACTGTGTACTATCAATAAAAAGACCCAAGATTTAAAC
>NW_013910732.1:0-369 GCF_000517525.1 Limulus polyphemus | reverse complement strand
ACACAGTATCGTTAAATCTTGTGTCTTCTTATTGACAGTTCACAGTAATGTTAAAACTTTTGTCTTCTTATTGACAGTACAAAGTATTGTTAAATCTTGCGTCTTCTTATTGACAGTACACATTATTGTTAAATCCCGTCTTCTTATAGACAGTACACAGTATTGTTAAATCTTTTGTATTCTTATTGACATTACACAGAATCGTTAAATCTTGTGTCTTCTATTGATAGTACACAATATCGTTAAATCTCGTGTCTTCTCATTGATAAAACACGGTATCGTTAAATCTCGTTAATTTTATTGATAGTACACAGTAATGTTAAATTTTGTGTCATCTTATTGACAGTACACAGTATTGTTAATTTTTTA
>NW_013910731.1:0-234 GCF_000517525.1 Limulus polyphemus | reverse complement strand
TCACGTTGTGACCATCTTGTATATACCAGACTACCCCCCAATCTAGTAATCTTCCGATAATTCACGAAGGTTCGACAGAAGGAATGGCGTGATACTAGTCACGTGACCTCGCTGACGCAACACTGCCCCTACTTAGTATTGTTCGTCCCGAACAATAGCCAATTACAATAAACCAATAACAATTAACAATAACTTAATTAAATGTACAGAATTACAATCACAAAATTACAATAC
>NW_013910730.1:0-234 GCF_000517525.1 Limulus polyphemus | reverse complement strand
GAATTTGTAACCACCATACTCATCTGTAGCGTTATTTAGTACAACAACTCCACGAACACTTAGGTGTAACTCTAGTTACCGAATTTATAACCACCATACTCATCTGTAGCGTTATTTGGTACAACAACTCCACGAACACTTAGGTGTAACTCTAGTTACCGAATTTATAACCACCATACTCATCTGTAGCGTTATTTGGTACAACAACTAAAGGAATACCTAGGTATACCTCTA
>NW_013910729.1:0-232 GCF_000517525.1 Limulus polyphemus | reverse complement strand
GTTTCTCGACTATAACTATTAGCATAAAACGACGTGTTCCTCTTCTATGACTATCAGCATAAAACGCGTGTTCCTATTCAATAACTATTAGCAAGAAATTAGGTGTTCTTCTTCTGTAACTATCAGTATAAAACAACGTGTTTCTCTTTATAATTTTAAACATAAAACAACGTATTCTTCTTCCATAACTATTAGCATAAAACAATACATTCATATACTATAACTATTAGCG
>NW_013910728.1:0-232 GCF_000517525.1 Limulus polyphemus | reverse complement strand
TGTTCATCTAACCATTAGCCAATACCAAACATTGTTCATCTAACCATTAGTCCAATACCAAACACTTGTTCATCTAACCACTTAGCCAATACCAAACATTGTTCATCTAACCATTAGTCAATACCAAACATTGTTCATCTAACCATTAGCCAATACCAAACATTGTTCATCTAACCATTAGCCAGTAACAAACATTGTTTGTCTAATCATTAGTCAATACCAAACATTGTTT
>NW_013910727.1:0-653 GCF_000517525.1 Limulus polyphemus | reverse complement strand
TAACGCTAAAGATGAGTATGGTGTTTACAAATTCGGTAACTAGAGTTACACCTAGGTGTTTGTGGAGTTGTTGTACCAAATAACTATAAAGATGAGTATGGTGGTTATAAATTCGGTAACTAAAGTTACACCTAGGTGGTTTGGCACAACTACTCCAGGAAATAATCATATTTAGAATTATTTAGTTCAACAACTCCACGAACACATAGGTGTAACTTTAGTTACCGAATTTGTAACCCCATACTCATCTTTAGCCTTACCTAGTTACCGAATTTATAACCACCATACTCATCTTTGGCCTTACTTGGTACAACTACTCCATGAACACTTAGGTGTAACTCTTGTTACCGAATTTATAACCACCATACTCGTTTTCAGCGTTATTTGGTACAACAATTCCATGAACACCTAGGTGTAACTTATGAGTATGGTGGTTATAAATTCGGTAACTAGAGTTACACCTAGGTGTTTGTGGAGTTGTTGTACCAAATAACGCTAAAAACGAGTATGGTGGTTATAAATTCGGTAACTAGAGTTACACCTAGGTGTTCGTGGAGTAGTTGTATCAAGTAAGGCCAAAGATGAGTATGGTGGTTATAAATTCTGTAACTAGAGTTACACCTAAGTGTTCGTGGAGTAGTTGTACCAAGTAA
>NW_013910726.1:0-355 GCF_000517525.1 Limulus polyphemus | reverse complement strand
ACAAAGGTTAAATTTGATTACGACTACCTTGCACAAAGGTTAAGTTTTATTACGACTACCTTCCACAAAGGTTAAAATTTTATTACGACTACCTTCCACAAAGGTTAAATTTTATTACGACTAGCTTCCACAAAGGTTAAATTTGATTATGACTGCCTTCCACAAAGGTTAAATATTATTACGACTACCTTCCACAAAGGTTAAAATTTTATTACGACTACCTTCCACAAAGGTTAAATTTTATTACGACTACCTTCCACAAAGGTTAAAATTTATTACGACTACCTTCCACGAAGGTTAAATTTGATTACGACTACCTTCCACAAAGGTTAAAATTTTATAACGACTACCTTCC
>NW_013910725.1:0-233 GCF_000517525.1 Limulus polyphemus | reverse complement strand
CGTAACATCAAGTATTTATTAATAGGATCGAGATGGAGTAGACTTTTATGATATGGTAATTAGAAAATAGCATATATACGCTTTCTTGCTGTACACCAAAGTAACGGAAAAAACATTTTTTAGAGTATTTTATCACAGGCAGAAACTTGATATTTAGATCAAGAAAAGATGGATCCTGAGATGGCATTTGATAGCCTCAGGTGATGCTAGACTATGAATGTATATTTTTATTG
>NW_013910724.1:0-246 GCF_000517525.1 Limulus polyphemus | reverse complement strand
AAACTGAATGAATTGTAAGGGAATACTAGCTAATAACCCATCTTAATGAATTGTAAGGTAACACTAGCTACTATCCAAGCTGAATGAATTGTAAGGTAATACTCGCTTCTATCCTATCTGGATGAATTGTAAGGTAATACAATCTATTATCCAAGCTGAATGAGTTGTAAAGTAACACTAGCTACTATCCAAGCTGAATGAATTGTAAGGTAATACTAGTTACTAACTAACCTGAATGAATTTTGA
>NW_013910723.1:0-232 GCF_000517525.1 Limulus polyphemus | reverse complement strand
CAGGTCAGTAACAAAACACGGGTCAGTAACAAAACACGGGTCAGTAACAAAACAGAGGTCAGTAATAAAACAAAGGTCAGTAATAAAACAAAGGTCAGTAATAAAATAGAGGTCAGTAACAAAACAGAAGTCAGTAATAAAATAAAGATCAGTAACAAAATCTCCAGACTTACGATCCACAATTCCCTTGTTGTGTTCTTATCAATATTTATCAGGCATTCTTTTGAAAGTT
>NW_013910722.1:0-232 GCF_000517525.1 Limulus polyphemus | reverse complement strand
CATCTCACCATTAGCCAATACCGAACTATTGTTACTATTTATGAGAAACATTATTCATCTAACCATTAGCCAATAGCAAACATTATTAATCTAACCATTAGCCAATACCAAACATTGTTAATCTAACCATTAGGCAATACCAAACACTGTTCATCTAACCATTAGCAAATACCAAACATTGTTCATCTAACCATTAGCCAATACCAAACATTGTTCATCTAACCATTAGCCA
>NW_013910721.1:0-233 GCF_000517525.1 Limulus polyphemus | reverse complement strand
TTTCTGACACTCATGTCTGGAATGTGACTTCTGGCAGGACTGAAGATTCTGCATTAGGGTTTATCTGCGGGGTCTGGAGGGGGCTTCCTGTTGTCTGGGGCTGATTAGGTCGATGGTTAATATATCCTCCTTGTGTAAAAGACGGTAAATCGTCCTTTAATGTATTTAATTCACTTTGAAATTTACTAATCTTTTCCATTTGTGTATGCTGGCTTTCTCTCAACTGTTGGAGA
>NW_013910720.1:0-233 GCF_000517525.1 Limulus polyphemus | reverse complement strand
GTCACTCTAGAAGAATTTGTTTAGTATAACGATTTAAAGTGTTCAAAGTCACTCTAGAAGAATTTGTCTAACATGACGATTTAAACTGTTCTAAGTTACTATAGAAGAATTTGTTTAGTATAACGATTTATTCTGTTCAAAGTTACTACAGAAGAATTTGTCTGGTATAACGATTTAAACTGTTCAAAGTTACTATAGAAGAATTAGTCTAGTATAACGATTTAAACTGTTCC
>NW_013910719.1:0-233 GCF_000517525.1 Limulus polyphemus | reverse complement strand
ATGTACTTGAGTACGAATGTTTTTAACAGACATTATTAGGTACTACACCAGTTAACCGTCAATTGTTGTGGTATACTAGTGTCATCATCTCCACGTAAATTTAAAATATGTACTGGAGTACGAATGTTTATAACAGACATTATTAGGTACTACACCACTTAACCGTCAATTGTTGTGGTATACTAGTGTCATCATCTCCATGTAAATTTAAAATATGTACTGGAGTACGGATG
>NW_013910718.1:0-385 GCF_000517525.1 Limulus polyphemus | reverse complement strand
CTTAGGACACGGGACACATTGACTTTGCTCGTTGCCTTTGAACTGTCCAGGTGGGCATGGATCTCAAAAAAAGAAATAATTTATAATATACATATCTAACCATACCTTAAACACCAAATGTTGATCAAAAGAAGTAAATTAAATCGTGTAACTAAGTTAAAAATTGACAATAAATCTGTACAGAGTAACCTTTTCTGATGTACGGTACAGCAGATTAACACTGTTAAACCTATTTTGCCTAGTGTAAGTACTAGTTAAAAACTTCGAGTTTAATTACATACTTTTAAAACTCCACGTTTCTAACATGTAAACTCAGGAAGGTGTGGAGTTTTAAAAGTATGTAATTAAACTCGAATTTTTAACTAGTACTTACACTAGGCAAAAT
>NW_013910717.1:0-233 GCF_000517525.1 Limulus polyphemus | reverse complement strand
TTGATAATTTGATGTACTTTTATAATATGTACTTGTAGAAGTAACTCAGTAAATAATATAGGTAATTTGATATACTTCTATAATATGTACCTGAAGAAGTAACCCAGTAAATAATATAGATAATTTGATGTACTTCTATAATATGTACTTGTAGAAGTGACCCAGTAAATATTATAGATAATTTGACTTACTTCAAAAATATGTACCTGTAGAAGTAACTCAGTAAATAATAT
>NW_013910716.1:0-284 GCF_000517525.1 Limulus polyphemus | reverse complement strand
TGCATGCACCTGGGTTTGAAACTATCCCTCCCATAAGTTTACAGTTATTTTACCAATGGATGCACCTGGGTTGGAAACTATCCCTCCCATAAGTTTACAGTTATTTAATAATGGATGCACCCAGGTTTGAAACTATCCCTCCCATACGTTTACAGTTATTTAACAATGGATGCACCTGGGTTTGAAACTATCCCTCCCATAAGTTTACTGTTATTTAACAATGGATGCACCTGGGTTGGAAACTATCCCTCCCATAAGTTTACAGTTATTTAAAAATGGATGCA
>NW_013910715.1:0-233 GCF_000517525.1 Limulus polyphemus | reverse complement strand
AAAGAAACAAGAAGAGAGATTACAGCAGTTGTTGGAGGAAAAAGAAAAGAAACAAGAAGAAAGACAACAGCAGTTACAAGAAAACCTACAGCAATGGCAGCGCGAACAGCAAAGTAAACAAGAAAGACTACAGCAGTGGTTGGAGGAGAAAGAAAATAAACAAGAAGAGAGATTACAACAGTTGTTGGAGGAAAAAGAAAATAAACAAGAAGAGAGATTAAAGCAGTGGCAAC
>NW_013910714.1:0-233 GCF_000517525.1 Limulus polyphemus | reverse complement strand
AAACACTGACCCTAACTACATTTCTCAGACCCAGTTATCAGGTACACTGTTTGAGTTGGTTTATAAAACTGACACTCACTACATTCCTCAGACCCAGTTATCAGGTACACTGTTTGAGTTGGTTTATAAACACTGACCCTCACTACATTCCTCATACCCAGTTATCAGGTACACTGTTTGAGTTGGTTTATAAACACTGGCCGTCACTACATTCCTCAGACCCAGTTATCAGG
>NW_013910713.1:0-233 GCF_000517525.1 Limulus polyphemus | reverse complement strand
AAACAGTGTATTCAAACACAGTCGACAAAATATTCTGGTGAACAAGTATTTAATAATCAGATATTTTGGTAAACATGTATTCAAACACAGTCGACAAAATATTCTGATGAACAAGTATTTAATAATCAGATATTTTGGTAAACATGTATTCAAACACAGTCGACGAAATAGTCTGGTGAACAAATATTTAATAATCAGATATTTTGGTAAACATGTATTCAAACACAGTCGAC
>NW_013910712.1:0-233 GCF_000517525.1 Limulus polyphemus | reverse complement strand
CTGGAAAGTGCGGAGGTTGGGAGTTTGATATTGTAGAAATTATAAGGTAGTTCCATTTCTACTTTAAAAACTTAAATGGTAACTGTCTTCCCACAACTGGCTACAGACAGTGAAAGACAATAGGAGTTCAGACGTAAACTATATTGATATTCCGTGAAAGCTGGTTAGTTTATCATCAGTGTTTGGATATTGTCTGATAGATATACCCAACGCCTTTGAGTGTTATTACCACA
>NW_013910711.1:0-421 GCF_000517525.1 Limulus polyphemus | reverse complement strand
ATGTGTACTGCAGTGAAGCCTTTTGGTTACTGATTGTTTTTCGATTTCTTGTTACCAGAGGGTCCTAAATTAAAAGTTGCAAAAATTTTAATAGAAGGCTAGAATTTTGCATGTAAATACGCAAGTATGCAACGAACGTTACTGAAAAAATTTCGAGAAGATCCGTCCAAATGGAACGAAGTACTGGTACAAAACGCAAAACCTTCCACAACTCCTTTAAAACAAACAGTAAAAAGGTAAAACTCGGCATATTACTATGCAACGTTAAAGTGTACCTACATGCCAAATTTGGTGAAGAATCATCGTGGTCGTTTTATGTTACTCTTTTATTGGCTTTTCTGAAAGCGTATGTGTACTGCAGTGAAGCTTTTGGTTACTGATTGTTTTTCGATTTCTTGTTACTAGAGGGTCCTAAATTGAA
>NW_013910710.1:0-233 GCF_000517525.1 Limulus polyphemus | reverse complement strand
AAATATACAGGTGGAGATGTCTAGCTTGTGTAACTATATGGGTGGAGATGACGTCTAGCGTGTGTAAATATAGAGGTGGAGATTACGTCTAGCGTGTGTAAATATACAGGTGGAGATGACGACTAGCGTGTGTAAATATACAGGTGGAGATGACGACTAGCGTGTGTAAATATAGAGGTGGAGATGACATCTAGAGTGTGTAAATATACAGGTGGAGATGATGTCTAGCGTGT
>NW_013910709.1:0-287 GCF_000517525.1 Limulus polyphemus | reverse complement strand
TACTGTGATATAACACTTTAAGATGGCTTAACGTGTTATATCATAGTAGATACACTACCGTATCTACTGTGATATAACACTTTAAGATGTTGTATTTACTATAATATAACACGTTAAGCTGTTGTATCTACTATGATATAACACGTTAAGCTGTTGTATCTACTATGATATAACACGTTAAGCTGTTGTGTCTACTATGATATAACACGTTAAGCTGTTGTGTCTACTATGATATAACACGTTTAGCTACTGTATCTACTATGATATAACACGTTAAGCTACTGTAT
>NW_013910708.1:0-233 GCF_000517525.1 Limulus polyphemus | reverse complement strand
GGTGGTCTTGTTATTGGAGGCCTTGTAACAGGTGGTCTTGTTATTGGAGGCCTTGTTACAGGAGGCCTTGTAATTGGTGGTCTTGTGATTGGTGGGCGAGTAACTGGTGGTCTTGTTATTGGTGGACGAGTAATTGGTGGTCTTGTTATTGGTGGGCGAGTAATTGGTGGTCTTGTAACAGGTGGGCGAGTTATTGGAGGTCTTGTGATTGGTGGACGAGTTATTGGAGGCCT
>NW_013910707.1:0-233 GCF_000517525.1 Limulus polyphemus | reverse complement strand
GGAGGTAGAGCCAGTCAATGTTAAAGCAAGGAATACAACTGTAAAGAAAGGACATACACTTCCAGAATATTTGACTAAAAGAACTTTTGGCAAATTATGCTGACGTCTTTTCGAAAGGAGATCATGACCTCGGCTGCACAAACCTGGTAGAGCACAGAATAAACACAGGCAATCACCGTCCAATAAAGATCCCTCCAAGGAGAATAGCTCCAGCAAAGCGACAAGAGATAGAG
>NW_013910706.1:0-233 GCF_000517525.1 Limulus polyphemus | reverse complement strand
GCTAGATTAGGCCCATTAAGACGCCAACATAGGCCTGTCAAGAAAGTGAACTAGTCTGTTAAGAAGCCAGAGTAGGCCCATCAAGACGCCAAAGTAGGTCAGTCAAGAAAGTGGAACTAGTCTGTTAAGAAGCTAGATTAGGCCCATTAAGACGCCAACGTAGGCCTGTCAAGAAAGTGGAGCTAGACTGTTAAGAAGCTAGATTAGGCCCATTAAGACGCCAACGTAGGCCT
>NW_013910705.1:0-235 GCF_000517525.1 Limulus polyphemus | reverse complement strand
TATGTTTCCTTTATCTGTATAAAGTCAATAAATGACTCTTTGACTTCTACTTTTCTTGTCTTAAAGTGGGTTAAATCGGGTGTGGAATCAAACAGAATACCATAGTATTTGTTTTTACGAATTGCTGACAAACAATAATTTCGCACATGTGAAGCCATGAAATTTATAAACTCATTTTAGATTTCAGGTAGAAAGATAAGATGTTGACGGTTGCTTGTTTTTAACACGATCTAAA
>NW_013910704.1:0-232 GCF_000517525.1 Limulus polyphemus | reverse complement strand
AAATGTTTAGACTAAATAGCTTAAATCTCAAAACATTATACATTTATATATATATATTATTTTTATTATATTGACGTTTCAGCTGTTACAATTAGATAAAGGGGTGTTCCAAAAAAAAAGTTAGAAATAGAAAGCTTAATGTTTGTTTGTTGAATGTGATTGATTAATGAGTCCCACTATTCACCCACTAATTCCCACCTCTAACTATGAACATTTATTACATTGATTAGTG
>NW_013910703.1:0-474 GCF_000517525.1 Limulus polyphemus | reverse complement strand
CAACATGTACCAGTAACAAGTGTCATGTTACTAAATAAGATCATTAGACAACATGTACCAGTAACAAGTGTCATGTTACTAAATAAGATCATTAGAGAACATGCACCAGTAACAAGTATCAGGTTACTAAATAAGATCATTAGACAACATGTACCAGTAACAAGTATCAGGTTACTAAATAAGATCATTAGACAACATGTACCAGTAACAAGTATCAGGTTACTAAATAAGATCATTAGACAACATGCACCAGTAACAAGTGTCAGGTTACTAAACAAGATCATTAGACAACATGTACCAGTAACAAGTGTCATTGAAACGCCTATATAGGTGTATCATTATCAGTGACTTTGATGTAAGAATACACATTGAAACACCTATATATGTATATCATTATCTGTGACTTTGATGTAAGAAAACACACTGAAACACCAATATAGGTATATCATTATCTGTGACTTTGATGTAAGAAAA
>NW_013910702.1:0-230 GCF_000517525.1 Limulus polyphemus | reverse complement strand
TACACAGTATTGTTAAATCTTGTGTCTTCTTATTGACAATACACAGTATTGTTAAATCTTGTGTCTTCTTATTGAGAGTACACAGTATTGTTAAATCTTGTGTCTTCTTATTGACAGTACACAGTATCGTTAAATCTTGTGTCTTCTTATTGACAGTACACAGTTTTGTTAAATCTTGTGTCTTCTTATTGACAGTACACACTATTGTTAAATCTTGAGTCTTCTTATTG
>NW_013910701.1:0-498 GCF_000517525.1 Limulus polyphemus | reverse complement strand
AATATCTTTTTTACAGAATAGCTATACCATCATCTCAGTAGAAGCGTGTCTACAATATCTTTTTTACAGAATAGCTATACCATCATCTCAATAGAAGCGTGTCTACAATATCTTTTTTACAGAATATCTATACCATCATCTCAGTAGAAATGTGTCAACAATATCTTTTTTACAGAATAGCTATACCATCATCCCAATATAAACGTGTCTACAATATTTTTTTTACAGAATAGCTATACCATCATCTCAGTAGAAATGTGTCTACAATGTCTTTTTTACAAAATATCTATACCATCATCTCAGTAGAAATGTGTCTACAATATCTTTTTTACAGAATAGTTATACCATCATCTCAATAGAAGCATGTCTACAATATCTTTTTTACAGAATATCTATACCATCATCTCAGTAGAAATGTGTCAACAATATCTTTTTTACAGAATAACTATACCATCATCTCAGTAGAAGCGTGTCTACAATATCTTTTTTACAGAATAG
>NW_013910700.1:0-232 GCF_000517525.1 Limulus polyphemus | reverse complement strand
TGGCCAGGCATGTCCAGGTGGATAAGACGCTCGACTCGCAATCTGAGGGTCGCCGGTTCGAATCCCCGTCCCACCAAACATGCTCGCCCTTTCAGCCGTGAGGGCGTTATAATGTGACGGTCAATCCCACTATTCGTTGGTAAAAGAGTAGCCAACTAGCTGCCTTCCCTCTAGTCTTACACTGCTAAATTAGGGACGGCTAGCGCAGATAGCCCTCGTGTAGCTTTGCGCG
>NW_013910699.1:0-232 GCF_000517525.1 Limulus polyphemus | reverse complement strand
GGGAGAACAGTGGTACCAGTACGATCTGCTGGTTGAACAGTGGTACCAGTACGACCTGTTGGTAGAACAGTGGTACCAGTACGATCTGCTGGTAGAACAGTGGTACCAGTACGATCTGCTGGTAGAACAGTGATACCAGTACGATCTGCTGGTAGAACAGTGGTACCAGTAAGATCTGCTGGTAGAACAGTGGTACCAGTACGACCTGTTGTAGACAGTGGTACCAGTACGA
>NW_013910698.1:0-233 GCF_000517525.1 Limulus polyphemus | reverse complement strand
GTTGAATAGATAACATTATCTTTCCATATTAGTTGATTTTTGTATATTGTTGAATAGATAACATTAATTCTCATTACATATTTTATTGTTGAATAGATAACATTAATTCTCATTACATATTACTTGATTTTTGTTTATTGTTGAATAGATAACATTAATTCTCTTTACATATTACTTGATTTTTGTTTATTGTTGAATAGATAACATTATCTTTCCATATTACTTGATTTTTG
>NW_013910697.1:0-234 GCF_000517525.1 Limulus polyphemus | reverse complement strand
GTTTGCTAAAACACGCATGTAGCACAGGCTTCTAACTTTTATACTGCAACAGCTAGAATCTAACTGCAAAAAAATGTTTACATTTTTAAATTATCGTTTATTGATCATTGTTATGAATGTTAAAATGTAGAAAAAATCAACTGTATTGTATTTTTCAATTAACACTTTTTAATAAGTGAAAGTCATTTTACTTTTTTTATATTTATTTTCGAAATTATGTTTGACCAACTTGAT
>NW_013910696.1:0-233 GCF_000517525.1 Limulus polyphemus | reverse complement strand
CACCCAAACCGAGAGACGTAGAACCATTCTTTATTGTTCATCACCCAAACCGAGAGACGTAGGACAATTTTTTATTGTTCATCACCCAAACCGAGAGACTTAGAACCATTCTTTATTGTTCATCACCCAAACCGAGAGACGTAGAACCATTCTTTATTGTTCATCACCCAAACCGAGAGACGTAGAACCATTCTTTATTGTTCATCACTCAAAACAAGAGAAGTAGAACCATT
>NW_013910695.1:0-230 GCF_000517525.1 Limulus polyphemus | reverse complement strand
GAGTATTTGTTAAGTGGACTTACCTGTCCAGTACAGCCCCTGGAGTATTTGTTAAGTGGACTTACCCGTCCCGTGAAGCCCTAGAGTATTTGTTAAGTGGACTTACCTGTCCAGTAGAGCCCTGGAGTATTTGTTAAGTGGACTTACCTGTCCAGTAGAGCCCTGGAGTATTTGTTAAGTGGACTTACCTGTCCCAGTACAGCCCTGGAGTATTTGTTAAGTGGACTTAC
>NW_013910694.1:0-234 GCF_000517525.1 Limulus polyphemus | reverse complement strand
AAAAAACAACAACCAGTGTTTTATATACGTGTCGGAGACAAAAAACAACAACCAGTGTTTTATATACGTGTCGGAGACAAAAAACAACAACCAGTGTTTTATATACGTGTCGGAGACAAAAAAACAACAACCAGTGTTTTATATACGTGTTGGAGACAAAAAAACAACAACCACTTTTTTATACGTGTCGGAGACAAAAAACAACAACCAGTGTTTTATATACGTGTTGGAGAC
>NW_013910693.1:0-233 GCF_000517525.1 Limulus polyphemus | reverse complement strand
CTAAAGACTAACTTATCTCGGCGATCCCGTGTTATACTTGAATAAATCGTAAGGAGAAAGGGAGGAGGTTGGGAGTTAGAACTATTTAAGAACTTTTAAAGTAGGGTTAATATTTCTATTTCAATATCTTATAGTTATCTTTAGTTCTATTTAGTTATATTTAATATCTTATAGTTCTATTTAATATATTTTTGTAAGGGTGGAGGCTGAGAGTTTAATTAGTAGAAATATTA
>NW_013910692.1:0-233 GCF_000517525.1 Limulus polyphemus | reverse complement strand
TTAAATCTTGTGTCTTCTAATTGAAAGTACACAGTTTTGATAAATCCCGTATCTTCTTATTGACAGGACACGGTATTTTTAAGTTTTTTGTCTTCTTATTGACAGTACATAGTATCGTTAAATCTTGTGTCTTCTGATTGACAGTGCACAGTTTTGATAAATCCTTTATCTTCTTATTGACAGGACACAGTATTGTTAAATCTTGTGTCTTCTTATTGACAGTACACAGTATT
>NW_013910691.1:0-233 GCF_000517525.1 Limulus polyphemus | reverse complement strand
AGTTCATTCCAGCTGTGTGGTTCTGGTTTTCAAGGATGATTGACTTTCATTGTGTTAACTATAGTAACATGATGTTTAATAAGTTCATTCCAGCTGTGTGGTTCTGGTTTTCAACGATGATTGACTTTGATTGTGTTAGATAATGTGTTAACTATAGTAACATGATGTTTAATATGTTCATTGCAGCCGCGTGGTTCTGGTTTTCAAGGATGGTTGACTTTCATTGTGTTAGA
>NW_013910690.1:0-233 GCF_000517525.1 Limulus polyphemus | reverse complement strand
AAACATGAATACACAAATATATATTTTTGTTTATTACGGATTTCGCGCAAAGCTACACGAGGGCTATCTGCGCTAGCCGTCCCTAATTTAGCAGTGTAAGATTAGAGGGAAGACAGCTAGTCATCACCACCTACCGCCAACTCTTGGGCTATTCTGTTACCAACGAATAGTGGGATTGACATTGAAATTATAACGCCTCCACGGCTGAAAGGGCGAGCATATATTGTTGAGTC
>NW_013910689.1:0-232 GCF_000517525.1 Limulus polyphemus | reverse complement strand
GTCGGACACACGTCATTATCAGTAGATTTAAATTGTTGAGATTACAGTCGGACACACGTCATTATCAGTAGATTTAAATTGTTAATATCACACGTAGGACACATATCATTATCAGTAGATTTAAATTGTTGAGATTACACGTAGGACACACGTCATTATGAGTAGATTTAAATTATTGAGATTATACGTAGGACACACGTCATTATCAGTAGATTTAAATTGTTAATATTAC
>NW_013910688.1:0-228 GCF_000517525.1 Limulus polyphemus | reverse complement strand
TAGAAAACTTACTGTAGCAACTAAAACAAATAAATCAATAAAGTAAACACAGCAGATATCTCAATGTGGCTACTAAAACAAATAAATAATAAAGTAGACACAGTAGATATCTCAATGTGGCTCTAAAACAAATAAATAATAAAGTAGACACAGTAGATATCTCAATGTCGCTCTAAAACAAATAGATCGTAAATTAGACACAGTAGATATCTCAGTGTGGCTTTAAAA
>NW_013910687.1:0-232 GCF_000517525.1 Limulus polyphemus | reverse complement strand
TTTTGTTCTTAGTGCTTCCAGGTTTTTTTCTGTCGTTAGGTTTTAATTCTTTTGTTCTTAGTGCTTCCAGGTTTTTTCTGTCGTTAGGTTTTAATTCTTTTGTTCTTAGTGCATCCAGGTTTTTTTCTTTTGTTCTTAGTGCGTCCAGATTTTTTCTGTCATTAGGTTTTAATTCTTTTGTTCTTAGTGCTTCCAGGTTTTTTCTGTCATTAGGTTTTAATTCTTTTGTTCT
>NW_013910686.1:0-231 GCF_000517525.1 Limulus polyphemus | reverse complement strand
TTCTGTGACTTCATAATCTAACCCTACATAACCCGTGTAACTACACGATCCAACCCTATATAACTTCTGTAATTACACGATCCAACCCTACATAACTTCTGTAATTACACGATCCAACCCTACATAACCTGTGTAATAACACGATCCAACCCTACATATCTTCTGTGACTTCATAATCTAACCCTACATAACTTCTGTGACTTCATAATCTAACCCTACATAACCCGTGTA
>NW_013910685.1:0-233 GCF_000517525.1 Limulus polyphemus | reverse complement strand
TACTTTTGTTTTACGTCCATAAGAAAGAATAATACTTGTATTTTAGTTTTTATGTATAAATGAGCGTTTTTACAGATCAAACAGCGTATTTATGATCTGTATTTTAACTTTGTTGAAATGAATGACAACACTCAAGGTTAAAGCCTGTTATTGGCTATCATTAAACTTTTCCCTAAATTATTTAAACATTTACAACTAAATTAAAAATACGTCGTTAATACAAAACAAAGGAC
>NW_013910684.1:0-232 GCF_000517525.1 Limulus polyphemus | reverse complement strand
AGTAGCACATTGTTTATATGATCCAGTATTACACATATTACTATTGTTACAGTAGTATATGTGTATATATGGTGTTACAGTAGCACATGTTTATGTGATCCAGTATTACACAAATGATATTGTTACAATAGTACATGTATATATATGGTGTTACAGTAGCACATGTTTATGTGATCCAGTATTACACAAATGATATTGTTACAGTAATACATGTGTATATATGGTGTTACAG
>NW_013910683.1:0-233 GCF_000517525.1 Limulus polyphemus | reverse complement strand
GATACGTTTCCATCCACCACTGATTCTATAGCTGGAGCTGTTCATGTCATCAGCAGAGTGATTGTGGGCTTAATTCTGGACAAAATATCTTACAAGGTAAGAATGTGTAAAGCAAAAAGACTTTTGTTGTTATTGATAATTACTAAAATAACATCTGTTGTGTAAAGTGTAAACAGTATTTATGTTATATATATAAATATATATATAGGGTATATATATATGTTATATATATA
>NW_013910682.1:0-233 GCF_000517525.1 Limulus polyphemus | reverse complement strand
GTCTTCAGTAATTAATTTCTGTTCGGGTCCGGAAAATTTGAACGATCTAGCAACCACCATAAAAAATTATGAAATGAACATAAATTATGCATCTTTCATTCTGGAATGGACACAAAAAGGTTTAAATTGATAGTTATTGGACGAGCATCTGGACGTGTTTGTTGTGCAAATATAAGGTAGTGACAGTACTTACGTCTATTGTGTTTCAAGTAAAGGTTCTTAATAATAGTTCA
>NW_013910681.1:0-233 GCF_000517525.1 Limulus polyphemus | reverse complement strand
GTTACTCGCGACAAAATATCCATATATACGTTGTATGGAAGAAAGTTTTTGGAAAATGTCAAACTTATATTTATTTACTATTGTAAAGGGTAGAGGACTTTGAGAATTCTCTAGACTACCGTAATGTGTCGGTATCAAGCCAAATTTTCCTGAAAATTTGGGAATATGTCTAAGCAACGCATCTTGATAGGTTTTCTATGCTAAATACGCAGCTGACCATTTTGAGACAGAGA
>NW_013910680.1:0-233 GCF_000517525.1 Limulus polyphemus | reverse complement strand
GGCAAAGAACCATCAATTCAGGACCCTCTGGTAACAACAAATCGAGAAACAATCGTTAACAAAAAGCTTCACTGCAGTACACATACGTTTTAATGGAAGCCAATAAAAGAGTAACATAAAACGACCACAAAATTAGTAAAACTAAAACTAGAAATCTAGAGTTTTGTATGTAATTTCGCAAGGTTGACGTGAACTTTCATTAAAAAATTCAAAAAGATTCGTCTAAATGGGAC
>NW_013910679.1:0-232 GCF_000517525.1 Limulus polyphemus | reverse complement strand
AAATGTGTAAACTATCACATAGTACAATATTATATTGTTACTTACATGTATATAAGCTATCACATAATACAATATTATATTATTACTTACATACATGTAAACTATCACATAGTACAATATTATATTGTTACTTACAAATGTGTAAACTATCACATAGTACAATGTTATATTGTTGCTTACATATATATATAAACTATCACATAGTACAATATTATATTGTTACTGAGATATA
>NW_013910678.1:0-231 GCF_000517525.1 Limulus polyphemus | reverse complement strand
TACAGTACACAGTATCGTTAAATCTTAGTGTCGTTCTTATTGACAGTACACAGTATCGTTAAATCTTGTGTATTCTTATTGACAGTACACAGTATCGTTAAATCTTGTGTCTTCTTATTGGCAGTACACAGTATTGTTAAATCTTGGGACTTTTTATTGACAGTACACATTATCGTTAAATCTAGTGTATTCTTAATGAGAGTACGCAGTACCGTTAAATCTTGTGTCTTT
>NW_013910677.1:0-233 GCF_000517525.1 Limulus polyphemus | reverse complement strand
TTCATTTGTCATCATCACAGGCTCTTCAGGTAAAAAAACTTTTGGCAAATTATGCAGACGTCTTTTCGAAAGGAGATCATGACCTCGGCTGCACAAACCTTGTACAGCATAGAATAAACACAGGCAATCAAATAAAGATCCCTCCAAGGAGAATAGCTCCAGCAAAGCGACAAGAGATAGAGAAGGTCATGGATGGTCTAATTAAGGAAGGGATAGTCGATAAATCAGATAGT
>NW_013910676.1:0-234 GCF_000517525.1 Limulus polyphemus | reverse complement strand
TGTGTGTGTGTGTGTTGGGGGGGGGGGGGGGCAAAGTAATGTATGTGTTTATGGATTTGTGTCCACCGTAGAGAATCGAACCCCGGAGTTTTGCGTTGTAAGTCTCTAAACTTACAGCTGACCCACCGGGGGGACGGTAATTTATGTGATTCTTTGACTTAAACTGTAACACTTTCTTGTGAGCGGAAGTAGCGTTGTGGATAGCATGCCCGTACTGAGGATCCGAGTGTTTAT
>NW_013910675.1:0-230 GCF_000517525.1 Limulus polyphemus | reverse complement strand
TTAAATCTTGTGTTTTCTAATTGACATTACACAGTATCGTTAAATCTTGTGTCTTCTAATTGACATTACACAGTATCGTTAAATCTTGTGTCTTCTTATTGACAGTACACAGTATCGTTAAATCTTGTGTTCTTTTTATTGATAGTACACAGTATTGACTAAATCGTGTGTCTTCTTATTGACAGTACACAGTATCGTTAAATCTTGTGTCTTCTTATTGACAGTACACA
>NW_013910674.1:0-232 GCF_000517525.1 Limulus polyphemus | reverse complement strand
GAAGAATTATCAATTTAGGACCCTCTGGTAACAAGAAATCGAAAAACAATCAGTAACAAAAAGCTTCACTGCAGTACACATACGCTTTCAGAAAAAACAACAAAAGAGTAACATAAAACGACCACAAAAGTAGCAAAAATGATAATAGAAGGCTAGAATTTTGCATGTAAATACGCAAGTATGCAACGAACGTTGATACAAAATTTGGAGATGATCCGTCCAAATGGAACGA
>NW_013910673.1:0-233 GCF_000517525.1 Limulus polyphemus | reverse complement strand
AGTATCGCCGACGGAACCTCGGCCGCGTTCCCGGAGGCGTTCCGCAGAGGCGTAAGGTACCGCCGTCGAGATCGGGTCCGTGGAAAATTCTCCGATAGTCGGTAACGTTCTTTCGTGTGCTACAGTACGTTTACTTCGTCCCTAATATAAGAGGGAAACTAAGGTTAGGGTCATCCCTCTCAAAAGTACGGGGTACGGTCTCCGCCTCAGATACGCGGAAAGCCTCGGCATTG
>NW_013910672.1:0-233 GCF_000517525.1 Limulus polyphemus | reverse complement strand
CCTTTGCTATTATACAATGGGAAGAAGAGCCATTAATATATAAAAATCATAGTTAGGTTCCTTTGTTATTATACAATGGGAAGAAGAAACATTAAAATATAAAAATCACAGTTAGGTTCCTTTGCTATTATACAATGGGAAGAAGAGCCATTAAGATATAAAAATCAACAGTTAGGTTCCTTTGCTATTATACAATGGGAAGAGGAGCCATTAAAATATAAAAACAACAGTTA
>NW_013910671.1:0-233 GCF_000517525.1 Limulus polyphemus | reverse complement strand
TAGATGTACAAAGAAGTCTTTTAAACAAAGACAAACAACTGCCCATCTAGTCAAACTTAACCGTAAACATACGACAATACCCAAGTTTCAAGATGTCAAACAAGTCTATAACAAACACAAGCAACTGACCATCTAGTCAAACTTAACCGTAAACACACGACAATACCCAAGTTTCTAGATGTCAAACAAGTGTTTTAACAAAGACAAAGAACTGACCATCTAGTCAGATTTAA
>NW_013910670.1:0-230 GCF_000517525.1 Limulus polyphemus | reverse complement strand
ATACAAAATTTGGAGATGATCCGTCCAAATGGAACGACGTACTGGTACAAAACGCAAAACCTTCCATATCTCCTTTAAAACAAACAGTAGGAAGGTAAAACTCTGCATATTACTACGCAACGTTAATGTGTACCTACAAACCAAATTTGGTATAGAATCATCAATTTAAGACCCTCTGGTAACAAGAAATCGAAAAACAATCAGTAACAAAAAGCTTCACTGCATTATAC
>NW_013910669.1:0-233 GCF_000517525.1 Limulus polyphemus | reverse complement strand
GATGTACAATGATTAAAATTAGGAGATAGGGATGCATGTATGATAATAATAGTTAGGAGATAGGGATGATATATAATGATAAAAGTTAGGAGATAGGGATGATGTATGATAAAAGTTACGAGATAGGGATGATCTATAATGATAAAAGTTAGGAGATAGGGATGATGTATAATGATTAAAGTTAGGAGATAGGGATGATGTATAATGATTAAAGTTAGGAGTTAGGGATGATG
>NW_013910668.1:0-232 GCF_000517525.1 Limulus polyphemus | reverse complement strand
ATATATATATATATATATATATATATATATATGTGTGTGTGTGTGTGTGTGTGTGTGTGTGTGTGTGTGTGTGTGGTGAAGACTTGTTGTGTAGTGGCTAGGGCATGCAAGTCAACTGCAATCCAAAACCCAGCCATCTGGTGGAGGATAGGAAAGAGAATCATACCAACTTCACGCCTAGTTCAGCAAACTGGAGAGAAATATCATACCCACTGATCTGTGAACGGAGCAC
>NW_013910667.1:0-233 GCF_000517525.1 Limulus polyphemus | reverse complement strand
TATCATTATTATACAGGAAGACAGGTCATTGTTACCAGAAACATGTCTCATTATAATCAGGAAGACAGGTCAATATTACCAGGAACATGTCTCATTGTAATCAGGAAGACAGGTCAATGTTAAGGGGGCATGTGTCATTGTAACCAGGAAGACAGGTCAATGTCACCAATAAAATGTCTCATTATAACTAGGAAGACAGTTCCATGTTATCAGGAACATGTTTCATTATAATC
>NW_013910666.1:0-233 GCF_000517525.1 Limulus polyphemus | reverse complement strand
AGTCATCTTCAGCTAAGACAGTTTCATTTTTCTAACAGTTTGGTTGGCTTTTGGAATGGGTTGCCTTCAGATGTTGTAGAGGCAATAAATTTAAATGAGTTTAAGAAAAAGCTTTAATTGTATATGAATGATAAGGTCTGGCTTTAAGATTTTTTAAAATTATTTTAATTTAGTTTAGAGCAGTGGTTCCCAGACTTTTGGTGATCACGGACTAGTAAAATTCCAAAAACATT
>NW_013910665.1:0-233 GCF_000517525.1 Limulus polyphemus | reverse complement strand
AAATTAATACGTACGATTTAAGGGACCATTAAAAAATTAACACAATTGATATTCCTTAGCGTAAGAATTATTTTGTTTGTAATTAAGCACAAAGCTACATAATGGGCTATCTATTCTCTGCCCACCACGGGTATCGAAACCCAGATTCTAGCGTTGTAAGTCCGCAGACATACCGCTGTGCCACTGGGGGGCTAGCGTAAGAAAGAGCCAATGTACTTATTAGTGAATAAATG
>NW_013910664.1:0-233 GCF_000517525.1 Limulus polyphemus | reverse complement strand
GTGTTAGTGTATGTTACCCATGTCTTGGTAAAGTATGGTACAACTAACGTGTTAATGTATGTTATCCATGCTCTGGTAAAGTATGGTACAACCGTTGTGTAAATATATGTTACCCATGCCTTGTTAAAGTATGGTATAACCACCGTGTTAGTGAATGATATCCATGTACTGGTAAAGTATGGTACAACCAACGTGTTAGTGTATGTTATACATGTACTGAAAAAGTATGTTAC
>NW_013910663.1:0-233 GCF_000517525.1 Limulus polyphemus | reverse complement strand
GACCACAAAGTCGCGAAATACGAATAGAAACTAGAATTTTGCATGTAAATACGCAAGTATGCAACGAACGTTCTTGAAAAATTTCGAGAAGATCCGTCCAAATGGAACGAAGTACTGGTACAAAGCGCAAAACCTTCCATAACTCCTTTAAAAGAAACAGTAGGAAGGTAAAACTCTGCATATTACTGCGCAACGTTAAAGTGTACCTACATACCAAATTTGGTGAAGAATCA
>NW_013910662.1:0-233 GCF_000517525.1 Limulus polyphemus | reverse complement strand
GGGTAAACGATTTTCCTATGTGTGTTTCCCTATATTTTCCACATACGTCAACTGTGTAGGTTATCTTGATTATATACTGCATTGGGGTACTTCAGGTGATTAACTTGGGTAAACTATTTTCCTATGTATATTTCCCTATGTTTTCCACATACGTCAAATGTGTAGGTTATCTTGATTATGTACTGCATTGGGGTACTTTAGGTGATTAACATGGGTAAACGTTTTTCCCATGT
>NW_013910661.1:0-233 GCF_000517525.1 Limulus polyphemus | reverse complement strand
AAGAAACTCTACTCAGTTTTGAGAATGGAAACGATGAAGCTCTTGATGAAGTTACTACCACTGATGTGACTGTTACCGATGATAGGACATTTACTGATGAAGCAGATGAACCCCACATGAAGCAGAAGCCAAACGAGACGGAAACCAGTACGGAAGAAGATACGTCCCGTAAAATTAAGAGACTTTGTTGAATTGTAATTCTGTACATTTAATTAAGTTATTGTTAATTGTTA
>NW_013910660.1:0-233 GCF_000517525.1 Limulus polyphemus | reverse complement strand
CTTGTTATATACAGTACACAGTATTGTTAAATCTTGTGTCTTCTTATTGGCAGTACACAGTATCGTTAAATCTTGTGGCTTTTTATTGATAGTACATAGTATCGTTAAATCTTATGGCTTGTTATTTATAGTACACAGTATCGTTAAATCTTGTGTCTTCTCATTGACAGTACACAGTATTGTAAAATCTTTTGTCTTCTTATTGAAAGTACACAGTATTGTTAAATCTTGTG
>NW_013910659.1:0-233 GCF_000517525.1 Limulus polyphemus | reverse complement strand
GTTTGAATGGCTACAGCACAAGTTCAAATTAAAACAACACAATTACTGTGAGCTAATAAAACGGAACACAAATGTGTTGGCTGGTACATAAAATATGTGTTGAATTTTATACAATCTGCGGACACATAATTATATTCGTAAACACTACTAGTGGTTCCCGAGAATGCTAAATCTCGAGAAATTTTGTCCAAATAACAGATAAAATTATGACATATGGCAAACTGTATTTTATG
>NW_013910658.1:0-231 GCF_000517525.1 Limulus polyphemus | reverse complement strand
CACTGTGTACTGTCAATTAGAAGACACAAGATTTAACAATACTGTGTCCTGTCATTAAGAAGATACAGGATTTATCAATACTGTGTACTGTCAATAAGAAAGACACAAAATATAACTAATATTGTATCCTGTCAATAAGAAGATACAGGATTTATCAATACTGTGTCCTGTCAATAAGAAGATACAGGATTTATCAATACTGTGTACTGTCAATAAGAAGACACAAAATTT
>NW_013910657.1:0-234 GCF_000517525.1 Limulus polyphemus | reverse complement strand
ACTGTAATGTAATAATCAGAAGACTGTATCTGTTATAATGACAAAATTGTAATGTAATAATCAGAAGACTGTATCTGCTATAATGACTAAACTGTAATGTAATAATCAGAAGACTGTATCTGTTATAATGACAAAACTGTATCTGTTATAATGACAAAACTGTAATGTAATAATCAGAAGACTGTATCTGTTATAATGACAAAACCGTAATGTAATAATCAGAAGACTGTATCT
>NW_013910656.1:0-233 GCF_000517525.1 Limulus polyphemus | reverse complement strand
CTATTCGACGATAATGTGTACTGTCAGTAAGAAAACACAAGATTTAACGATATTGTGTACTTCCAATAAGGAGACACAAGATTTAACTATACTGTGTACTGTCAATAAGAAGACACAAGATTTAATGATACTGTGTACTGTCAATAAGAAGACACAAGATTTAACGATATTGTGTACTTTCAATAAGAAGACACAAGATTTAACGATACTGTGTACTGTCAATAAGAAGACAC
>NW_013910655.1:0-233 GCF_000517525.1 Limulus polyphemus | reverse complement strand
CACATTCAGCACCAATTAAACTGAACTAACTGTACAACAGTTCTGTTTCACGACACATTCAGCACCAATTAAACTGAACTAACTGTACAACAGTTCTGTTTCATGACACATTCAGCACCAATTAAACTGAACTAACTGTATAACAGTTCTGTTTCACGACACATTCGGCACCAATTAAACTGAACTAACTGTACAACAGTTGTATTTCATGACACATTCAGCGCCAATTAAAC
>NW_013910654.1:0-234 GCF_000517525.1 Limulus polyphemus | reverse complement strand
GCTTATTACTGGAAATATTTGTCGTTCTGATCTATGTAGTGTAGCTTAGTCTGATCAGAAATTTATATTAATGGGGTCCTGGCATGGCCAAGTGGTTCGAATCCCCGTCCCACGAAACATGCTCGCCCTTTCAGCCGTGTGGGCGTTAAAATGTTACGGTCATTCCCACTATTAGTTGGTAAAAGAGTAGTCCAAGAGTTGGCGGTGGGTGGTGATGACTAGCTGCCTTCCCTC
>NW_013910653.1:0-233 GCF_000517525.1 Limulus polyphemus | reverse complement strand
AAAAGGTATTTTATTACAGACGGATAGTGGCTGGTAGGTCTTTTAATACAGATGGATAGTGGCTGGTAGGTCTTTTAATACAGATGGATAGTGGCTGGTGGGTCTTTTAATACAGATGGATAGTGGCTGGTAGGTCTTTCAATACAGATGGATAGTGGCTGGTATGTCTTTAAATACAGATGGATAGTGACTGGTAGGTCTTTTAATACAGGTGGATAGTGGCTGGCAGTTCT
>NW_013910652.1:0-232 GCF_000517525.1 Limulus polyphemus | reverse complement strand
CGTTACGTTTCGCTCTAGGCCTACACCAAATGAAACCGTTCGTATCCTTCCATACTTTCTTGAATGTTACATTTCCGCATTAGGCCTATATGAGATGAAAACTTTTCGTATCCTTCTATACTTACTTCAACGTTACGTTTCCGCACTTGGCCTAGATCATATGAAAACCGTTCGTATTCTTCTATACTTTCTTGAACGTTTCGTTTCCGCACTAGGCCTACATGAGATGAAA
>NW_013910651.1:0-233 GCF_000517525.1 Limulus polyphemus | reverse complement strand
GTTCTGTCTAACAACATTCAGGTTGTCTGGTTCCTTGTATTATTGATGTAATTCTGTCTAACAACATTCGGGTTATCTGGCTCCTTGTATTATTGATGTAATTCTGTCTAACAACATTCGGGTTATCTTGTTCCTTGTATTATTGATGTAGTTCTGTCTAACAACATTCGGGTTATCTGGTTTCTTGTATTATGGATGTAGTTCTGTCTAACAACATTTGGGTTATCTTGTTC
>NW_013910650.1:0-233 GCF_000517525.1 Limulus polyphemus | reverse complement strand
CACAGTATCGTTAAATCTTTTGTCTTCTTATTGACAGTACACAGTTTCGTTAAATCTTTTGTCTTCTTATTGACAGTACACAGTATTGATAAATTCTTTATCTTCTTATCGACAGGACACAGTATTGTTCAATTATGTCTTCTTATTGACAATACACAGTATTGATAAATCCTGTATCTTCTTATTGACAGGACACAGTATTGTTAAATCTTGTGTCTTCTTTTTGACAGTAC
>NW_013910649.1:0-231 GCF_000517525.1 Limulus polyphemus | reverse complement strand
GGCAGTATTTTTAACAGTTACCTCCTGCTACATAGTGATAGTAACAACAGAGGGCAGTATTTTTAACAGTTACCTCCTGCTACATAGTAGTAGTAACAAGAGATGGCAGTATTTTTAACAGTTACCTCCTGCTACATAGTAGTAGTAACAACAGATGGCAGTATTTTTAACAGTTACCTCCTGCTACATAGTGTTAGTAACAAGAGATGGCAGTATTTTAACAGTTACCTC
>NW_013910648.1:0-234 GCF_000517525.1 Limulus polyphemus | reverse complement strand
CACAGTATTGCTAAATCGTGTGTCTTCTTATTGATAGTACACAGTATTGTTAAATCTTGTGTCTTCTTATTGACAGTACACAGTATTGTTAAATCGTGTGTCTTCTTATTGACAGTACACAGTTTTTTTAATACTTGTGTCTTCTTATTGAAAGTACACAGTATCGTTAAATACTTGTGTCTTCTTATTGACAGTACACAGTATCGTAAAATACTTGTGTCTTCTTATTGACAG
>NW_013910647.1:0-233 GCF_000517525.1 Limulus polyphemus | reverse complement strand
ACTTGTACAGATTACGTTGTACAGTAATCGTACAGATTACGTTGTACAGTAATTGTACAGATTACGTTGTAAAGTACTTGTACAGATTACGTTGTACAGTAATTGTACAGATTACGTTGTAAAGTACTTGTACAGATTACGTTGTACAGTAATCGTACAGACTACGCTGTACAGTAATCGTACAGATTACGTTGTACAGTACTTGTACAGATTACGTTGTAAAGTACTTGTAC
>NW_013910646.1:0-231 GCF_000517525.1 Limulus polyphemus | reverse complement strand
TTCATCCATGCTTGCTATATGCCTCATCTGGTACAGATATTGACTATCATGGCCTTCATCCATGTTTGCTATATACCGTCTCTGTTACAGATATTGACTATCATGGCCCTCATCCATGTTTGCTATATACCGTCTCTATTACAGATATTGACTATCATGGCCCTCATCCATGCTTGCTATATACCGTCTCTGTTACAGATATTGACTATCATGGCCCTTCATCCATGTTTG
>NW_013910645.1:0-235 GCF_000517525.1 Limulus polyphemus | reverse complement strand
ACTTCCGCTGTCTGAATGTACTTCTCTTGTGTAGATGTACTTCCGCTGTCTGAAGGTACTTTTCTTGTGTAGATGTACTTCCGCTGTCTGAAGGTACTTCTCTTGTGTAGATGTACTTCCGCTGTCTGAAGGTACTTCTCTTGTGTAGATGTATTTGCACTGTGTGAACGCATTTCTGCTGCATACACGTATTTTCGCAGGTTTGAAAGAAAAAAAAACACCTAGAATATGATTG
>NW_013910644.1:0-231 GCF_000517525.1 Limulus polyphemus | reverse complement strand
AACTTAGGAGTCTGGAGAAGCCAGGTGGAATTTTAAGTTGTCGTGACAACTGAGGAGTCTGGAGAAGCCAGGTGAAATTTTAAGTTGTCATGACAACTGAGGAGTCTGGAGAAGCCAGGTGGAGTTTTAAGTTGTCATGACAACTGAGGAGTCTGGAGAAGCCAGGTGGAGTATTAAGTTGTCATGACAACTGAGGAGTCTGGAGAAGCCAGATGGAGTATTAAGTGTCAT
>NW_013910643.1:0-232 GCF_000517525.1 Limulus polyphemus | reverse complement strand
AATATGTCAACTATTAGTATCCAATATTCTTAAATAACCGTGTTACTGGGAATTTAAATTTAACAATATGTCAACTATTAGTATCCAATATTCTTAAATAACCGTGTTACTGGGTAGTTTAAATCAATATGTCAACTATTAGTATCCACTATTCTTAAATAACCGTGTTACTGGGGATTTAAATCAATATGTCAACTATTAGTATCCACTATTCTTAAATAAACGTGTTACT
>NW_013910642.1:0-333 GCF_000517525.1 Limulus polyphemus | reverse complement strand
GGTGTTTAGGCTTCAGTAGAAGTGTGCGGTCTATGTTAAAAATATGTGGTAATTGGTGTTTAGGCTTCAGTAGAAGTGTGCGGTCTATGTTAAAATATGTGGTAATTGATGTTTAGGCTTCAGTAGAAGTGTGCGGTCTGTTTTAAAATATGTGGTAATTGGTGTTTAGGCTTCAATAGAAGTGTGCGGTCTATGTTAAAATATGTGGTAATTGGTGTTTAGGCTTCAGTAGAAGTGTGCGGTCTGTTTTAAAATATGTGGTAATTGGTGTTTAGACTTCAGTAGAAGTGTGCGGTCTGTTTAAAATATGTGGTAATTGGTGTTTAGACTTCA
>NW_013910641.1:0-233 GCF_000517525.1 Limulus polyphemus | reverse complement strand
AGTATGGACCATACTTTAACAGATAGTGTAAAAGTGTCACTGTATGGACCATACTTTAACAGATAGTGTAAAACTGTTACTCACTATATGCACCACACTGTAACAGATAGTGTAAAAGTGTCACAGTATGGACCATACTTTAATAGATAGTGTAAAAGTGTCACTGTATGGACCATACTTTAACAGATAGTGTAAAACTGTCACTCACAGTATGGACCATACTTTAACAGATA
>NW_013910640.1:0-233 GCF_000517525.1 Limulus polyphemus | reverse complement strand
GTTAGCAGCAGAGAGGGCGTATATCAGTAAAATTATCAGTAGACTATTATTACTGTTAGCGCAGAGAGGGTGTATATCAGTAAAATTATCAGTAGACTATTATTACTGTTAGCAGCAGAGAGGGCGTATATCAGTAAAATTATCAGTAGACTATTATTACTGTTATTGTATAACAGCAGAGAGGGCGTATAGCAGTAAAATTATCAGTAGACTATTATTACTGTTAGCAGCAG
>NW_013910639.1:0-233 GCF_000517525.1 Limulus polyphemus | reverse complement strand
GTTATTATGAATGGTTGATATTTAAAGATACTGCTATTATGAATGGTTGATATTTAAAGATTCTGTTATTATGAATTGTTGATATTTAAATATACTGTTATTATGAATGGTTGATATTTAAAGATACTGTTATTATGAATGGTTGATATTTAAAGATACTGTTATTATGAATGGTTGATATTTAAATATACTGTTATTATGAATGGTTGATATTTAAAGATGCTGTTATTATG
>NW_013910638.1:0-232 GCF_000517525.1 Limulus polyphemus | reverse complement strand
CCAGAATCATTGAGAGAAAGAGATGCAGAAGTTAAACATCACACAGGGTTGAAATGTCCAATATTAATGTCAGTTCCAGAATCATTGAAAGAAAGAGATGCAGAAGTTAGACATCACACAGGGTTGAAATATTCAATATTAATGTCAGTTACACAATCATTGAGAGATGCAGAAGTTAGACATCTCTCAGGGTTGAAATATCCAATATTAATGTCAGTTTTTACCACCACGC
>NW_013910637.1:0-231 GCF_000517525.1 Limulus polyphemus | reverse complement strand
CACAACCGATCTAACTCAATGAGCCGTTGCTAAGGATCAAGTCCACGACCGATCTAACTCAATGAGCCATTGCCAAAGATCAAGTCCACAACCGATCTAACTCAATGAGCCGTTGCTAAGGATCAAGTCCACGACCGATCTAACTCAATGAGCCATTGCCAAAGATCAAGTCGAATAAAAGATTGGACTTCGCGTTTATTTCTCGTTGAAATTAAAAATTTTAGTAATGAG
>NW_013910636.1:0-232 GCF_000517525.1 Limulus polyphemus | reverse complement strand
GCTGTACCGTACAGCAGCGAATTTTTTCATGTTTTTATGAATAATATTATATTAAATACATTTTTTTCCACTATAAAGTTGACTGTAAGAATTTTTTATTAGCCCAAGACAGTTAGTTAACTTTCAGTGTTTAAACTGTTAAAACCTTTATAACGAGAATTAAATTATTAAATGGACATAACTTCTTAGGTAATTTAAACAAAAATATTTAACTCCTATTGATACTGTACAC
>NW_013910635.1:0-233 GCF_000517525.1 Limulus polyphemus | reverse complement strand
TTATATATACACCTGGAAAAAAGTTAAGCACCCCCAAATATTTTTCGGGATTGCTTGTTGAAAATAAGGTTTAATTTTCATGATGTTGAGCAATGTTCATAATTTCAAACATAATTAAAAGGATGTGAGCGTTCAGGTGTGACATTTAAATCAGGCGCGTTTTTTTCCCCAAGTGCAACTTGCTCCCTTCTTCACGTCCAATATGCACTATTTTCTCGTGCATCAAATCCGTA
>NW_013910634.1:0-233 GCF_000517525.1 Limulus polyphemus | reverse complement strand
TGTAAAACAATGTTACATTCCTTTCTATTGTTCGACATATCTAGTTTAAAACAATATTACATTCCTTTCTATTGTTCGACATATGTAGTTTAAAACAATGTTACATTCCTTTCTATTGTTCGACATATCTAGTGTAAAACAATATTACATTCCTTTCTATTGTTCGACATATCTAGTTTAAAACAATGTTACATTCCTTTCTATTGTTCGACATATCTAGTGTAAAACAATAT
>NW_013910633.1:0-234 GCF_000517525.1 Limulus polyphemus | reverse complement strand
GGTGGCTTCTTCAGGTGGCACGTCTTCAGCAGCGTCATTTGTTCTGTTCTCCACTTCGTCCCAACTGAAATGTCTTGGACCGTGATAACGCCAAAGCCTATTGGCATGCACCACTTTTGGCTCGCCTCGTCGACCACATTTTATCCGGAAAGTCACGTCTGAGAGACGATCCACTATGTCATATGGGCCTACGTCGTATGGGCCTTCCCATGGAGAAGACAACTTAGGAGACTT
>NW_013910632.1:0-465 GCF_000517525.1 Limulus polyphemus | reverse complement strand
TTTTGTAATCTGTTATTAAAACTTCGGCTAGCTTCGATTTTACTGTTCTTTTTCTTTTTTTTATCTTCAGTTATATTGCAAACAAAGAATAGCTTTAAATAAAGATTATTCAAAGTTTATTTCACAAGAAGACGTCACGGCCTTTACACATTCGGATTTTATTTAAGACGTCACGGCCCTTATAACATAAACTTTTACATTTGGATCGTTATTACCCTGGGTTAAGCAAAGTTCTTTTTTTAGCTTTTCAATGTGTATAATGTTTTTAGATTATGCTATAGTGTCTGAATTTTGAGTTTTCCGACGTATTAAGCACTATCCGATATTTCTCTATTAATTTTTTTATCAAAAATGCACTTTTTTCTTTTTTCCAAAAAAATTCATATTTTCACCGAAAAGCAAAGGCTATAGCCCATGGTTTTGTCCAAATTTTGAAAAAAATTGTTTTTCCTCATATTTCAATAC
>NW_013910631.1:0-231 GCF_000517525.1 Limulus polyphemus | reverse complement strand
TGTAACAACGTTATGAAAATATGCAGCAACTTTGTAACACTATGTAACAACATTATAAAAATATGTAACAATATTATGAAGATGTGTAGAAACGTTATGAAAATGTGCAGCAACTTTGTAACACTATGTAACAACGTTATGAAAAT
This sequence comes from Limulus polyphemus, assembly GCF_000517525.1. Lineage (NCBI taxonomy): Eukaryota > Metazoa > Arthropoda > Merostomata > Xiphosura > Limulidae > Limulus > Limulus polyphemus. The sequence continues at coordinate 85 of NW_013910631.1, read as the reverse complement.
GAGCAGCAACTTTGTAACACTATGTAACAACATTATAAAAATATGTAACAATATTATGAAGATGTGTAGAAACGTTATAGGGTAA
>NW_013910630.1:0-234 GCF_000517525.1 Limulus polyphemus | reverse complement strand
ATGAGATTTCACACCAAGTAACTCCATCTATTATTAATTACATTTCATAGCAAATAAGATTTGTAATCAGTCTGTCATGAGAAAATCTCAGATAGTAATTAACAGTTCTTATTTGTAATAATAATAATTAAAAAATAGATAATTTGTTTGAATTTCTAGCTTTGTATTAAGTGAGAATATTAAAGAAGGCCAAGAAATTGTCTCCAGTGTTTATAATCTCGCTAGGCCTACTTT
>NW_013910629.1:0-233 GCF_000517525.1 Limulus polyphemus | reverse complement strand
TCATAATTGATATGTAAGAAGATATGTAAACTCTACAGAAACTTGTTCAATTCTCTAACAAGATTTATGTAGGAGAAAGAAACTTGGAGGCGTTTTCAACTACCTGACCATGCAAACAAACAGTTAATCATAATTAATATGTAAGAAGCTATAAACTCTACAGAAATTTATTCAATTCTCTAACAAGATTTATGTAGGAGAAAGAAACTCGGAGGTGTTTTCAACTACCTGAC
>NW_013910627.1:0-233 GCF_000517525.1 Limulus polyphemus | reverse complement strand
TTGGTTGACATAGCAGATAGCCCGACGTGGCCTTGTCATAAAACACCCAAACAGTGCCACTGGGGAGGGGGCAATATATATATATATATAATGGGTAATTTGAACTATTTGAATGGTTAAACAGTATAGGGAATACTCAGAGCAACTGTTCTCCAAATAAATTGATTTTGTTTACATTTTTGCTTTTAAAAAGCCAAGTTGTCCTCCCCTATTGAAATGACGACCCCCCCCCC
>NW_013910626.1:0-233 GCF_000517525.1 Limulus polyphemus | reverse complement strand
CTTGACCTTCAATCAGACTATATATATTGTTAGAATACTGGGTTGACTTCGTATTATATGTATTGTTAGAATACTGGGTTGACTTTGTATTATATATATTGTTAGAATACTGGGTTGACTTCGTATTATATATATTGTTAAAATACTGGGTTGACTTCGTATTATATATATTGTTAAAATACTGGGTTGACTTCGTATTATATGTATTGTTAAAATACTGGGTTGACTTTGTA
>NW_013910625.1:0-232 GCF_000517525.1 Limulus polyphemus | reverse complement strand
AGTTCTGTCAATCTGGTTTCCAATTTTCTTCCTGTTTCTCCAATGTAGAATTCTGGGCATTTATTGCATGTTATTTTGTAAATGACATTAAATTAAAATCGTTTCTAAATAATTTTTGTTTAGTAACGATTTGAATTTGGGGCCGGGTTTTTGTGAGAATTTGACGTTGACAGGAATTTTGTGTTTACTGGCTAGTTTAGTCCAAGTGTGGATAATTATTGAGCTGGTTTCA
>NW_013910624.1:0-233 GCF_000517525.1 Limulus polyphemus | reverse complement strand
TCCTAACCACCTGGCCATGCCGGGCCATATATGGAAGTACATGACGAATAACTAACTGATGTTACAGATAGATAAATAATTATGTAACAGTCAACTATCTTTAAACAATCATTCCATTATATGGAAGAACATGACGGCTAACTAACTGATGCTACAGATAGATAGATAATTATATAACAGCCAACAATCTTTTACCAATCATTTCATTATATAGAAGTACATGAGGACTAACT
>NW_013910623.1:0-232 GCF_000517525.1 Limulus polyphemus | reverse complement strand
TACTTTAAATTATACCACTCCCATTTGAAGACAGTTACAACTCCTTTACTTTAAATGATATCACTCCCATTTGAAGACAGTTACAACTCCTTTACTTTAAATTATATCACTCCCACTTGAAAACAATTACAGCTCATTTACTTTAAATGTTATCACTCCCAGTTGAAGACACTTGCAGCTCATTTACTTTAAATTATACCACTCCCACTTGAAGACATTTACAGCTCATTTA
>NW_013910622.1:0-233 GCF_000517525.1 Limulus polyphemus | reverse complement strand
GCAGACAGCGGTCCAACAGGTACCTTATAATTGTGGCGATATGGAATCTGCAGACAGCGGTCCAACAGGTACCTTATAACTGTGGCGATATAGAATCTGCAGACAGCAGTCTAGCAGGTACCTTATAACTGTGGCGATATAGAATCTGCGGACAGCAGTCTAGCAGATACCTTATGATTGTGACGATATAGAATCTGCAGACGGCAGTCCCGTAAAACTGTGGATGATATATT
>NW_013910621.1:0-232 GCF_000517525.1 Limulus polyphemus | reverse complement strand
GTTTCGGGGCGGGGGGGGGGACAAAACATGTATGTATGAGATCAGCTTTTACAGTGTAAATCAACAGACTCAAATAATATGTGTTATGTGTGCTTAAACGCAAACACAAATTTACAGTTTTAATAAAAATTAATAAAAGTATTTAGTTTAACTATGATGTTAAGTTTACATCATAATATGTGCAATTTTTTGTGAAATGTAAGGGTGGCGAATGCCGCCTCTTGCCTCATCC
>NW_013910620.1:0-232 GCF_000517525.1 Limulus polyphemus | reverse complement strand
CCCCAAAAAAACTGCCATTATGGAGACCCATCCTTTATTAACGTATTCTCTAAGTAAAGTCTGAGTAGCACATCTTAAGATAAGTGACAATATGGAAATCTATATAATAAATCAAAACAAATAAACAGTTCAATGCTTGATTTATGTTCATCTAATTTTCATTATAATCGTACTGAAAGACGGTTTTACCGTACTGATAATATTGTTAACACCATCACTAACTAACGTCTTC
>NW_013910619.1:0-233 GCF_000517525.1 Limulus polyphemus | reverse complement strand
CATTGCACTTCAAATAAAGAAACGTAATATGAATTCAGGGTAGCTAGAAGTCAGCATGACTTTGAAGTAATTGTGACTTGTAATATTTTAGAACAATTCAGTGTCGAGTTTTTTATTACTGGAATGTAAATTTGCAAGCTGCACCTCACTACTATAAAGGCATGGTTTGGTCTGAAGTTTCATTGGTTGTAATGTCTGGATCACAGACAGAATGAAAGAATAGACCATTCCAG
>NW_013910618.1:0-232 GCF_000517525.1 Limulus polyphemus | reverse complement strand
ACCATGGTTATACTCTCAGACCCCCATGTACCTCCTGAGAAGTGCAAATGTGTACCCCAGGTTGGGAGTGTCTGGTCTAGACCATGCCCGTTCCTTATAGTGTAGGATTCTGGCTCCTGTACAGATACTACTAATCAATTAATTAAAGCTTTAATGAGTTTTGTTTAACTGAGATTTTGAATTTCTAAAAATGCATAGTGTGTAACTCAATTCTCGTTGTTTTTTTTTCTTC
>NW_013910617.1:0-233 GCF_000517525.1 Limulus polyphemus | reverse complement strand
AGCATAAGACAGGACTCAACGGGTAACCTTGTGGCATAGAACAGGACTCAGAGGGGAACTTTGTGGCAAAGAACAGGACTCGGCGGTGAACCTTGTAGCATAGGACAGGACTCAGCGGGAAACCTTGTGGCATAGAACAGAACTCAGAGTGGAACGTTGTAGCATAAGACAGGACTCAACGGGAAACCTGGTGGCATGGAACAGGACTCAGAGGGGAACGTTGTAGCATAAGA
>NW_013910616.1:0-233 GCF_000517525.1 Limulus polyphemus | reverse complement strand
AACTCCCTTTCAGTAGCTACTATTGATAGGCCCTGATAAACTCCCTTTCAGTAGCTACTGTTGATAGGCTCTGATAAACTCCCTTTCAGTAGCTACTATTGAGAGGCCCTGATAAACTCCCTTTCAGTAGCTACTATTGAGAGGCCCTGATAAACTCCCTTTCAGTAGCTACTGGTGATAGGCCCTGATAAACATCCTTTCAGTAGCTACTGTTGATAGGCTCTGATAAACTA
>NW_013910615.1:0-233 GCF_000517525.1 Limulus polyphemus | reverse complement strand
AAATCACACAGCTTAACGGAATAAGAGAGTTAACCAAGGATATCATACAGCTTAACGGAATAAGAGAGTTAACCAAGGATATCATACAGCTTAACGGAATAAGAGAGTTAACCAAAGATATCATACAGCTTAACGGAATAAGAGAGTTAACCAAGGATATCATACAGCTTAACGGAATAAGAGAGTTAACCAAGGATATCATACAGCTTAACGGAATAAGAGAGTTTAGCCCA
>NW_013910614.1:0-535 GCF_000517525.1 Limulus polyphemus | reverse complement strand
GAAGATAAAGTATTTATCAATATTGTGTACTGTCAATAAGAAGAAACATAATTTAACAATACTGTGTCCTGTCAATAAGAAGAAAAATGATTTATCAATACTCTGTACAAGTCAATAAGAAGACAAAAGATTTAACGATATTAAAACACAGTATTGTTAAATCTTGTGTCTTCTTATTGACAGTACACAGTATCGTTAAATCTTGTGTCTTCTTATTGACAGTACACAGTATTGATAAATCCAGTATCTTCTTATTGACAGGACTCAGTATTCTTAGATCTTGTGCCTTTTTACTGACAATACACAGTATCGTTTAAATCTTGTGGCTTGTTATTGATAGTACACAGTATCATTAAATCTTATGACTTGTTATGATGTCAATAAGAAGATGGATTTATCAGTACTGTGTCCTGTCAATAAGAAGATACAGGATTTATCAATACTGTGTACTGTCAATAAGAAGACACATAATTTAAAAATACTGTGTCCTGTCAATAAGAAGATAAAGGATTTATCAATACTGTGTACTGTCAAT
>NW_013910613.1:0-232 GCF_000517525.1 Limulus polyphemus | reverse complement strand
CTTGTTCTTCTTGTTTCTTTTCTTGTTTTTGTATTGCTGCCATCAAATCTGCTAAGCTGTAGTTTGATTTTCCGCCTCTCGTTTCCATTTTTCTTCTCTTTTTTTTCTATCCCACTCTCTGACACCAATTTGTTACGTCTCCGTTTGTTAATTGATTTTTCGTAACTTTGTTCCGACGAAACTTAAGAGACACAAGTCTTTACTTAATAAAACTGGTTTATTCTTTCTGAAT
>NW_013910612.1:0-233 GCF_000517525.1 Limulus polyphemus | reverse complement strand
GCTGCCGATGTTTAATTCTACACAAGCATACATTGAAAACTATATCTTCAGCTTTTTCAGTGGCTGGACATTTTCTGCCTACGACGTTCTGCACATTCTCTCTTCCTATTATTTGCATTGTATAAATGAAATTTTATCTCGGCGGTTTTCGGAACTTATTCTAAGAACGAACAGAAACAATTTTTCCCAAATACACTATTAGGTAGCACCTTGTGGGAGTTTCTACCGACTAC
>NW_013910611.1:0-265 GCF_000517525.1 Limulus polyphemus | reverse complement strand
CTTCATCTGTCACCAAAGGAAGCTCTTAAAATGCGAGGTTTATGAGCTTGATATTAATTTATTTTCTAAGATTCCTTTCAAGTTATGACCATGAAAGTTTATAACTCTATAAACTACGACTTAGATAAAACAAAAATTACAATGTTATTCTCATCATAAACTATCATGAGGTACGGCATGGAACCAAAGCCTTGTGTAAGAAAACATTAATTACGGTGTTCAAACCTAATATAAAATTAGAACTTGTAGTTACACACTAAGTAAC
>NW_013910610.1:0-707 GCF_000517525.1 Limulus polyphemus | reverse complement strand
GTGACAGTACACAGTATCGTTATATCTTGTGTCTTCTTATTGACAGTACACAGTATCGCTAAATCTTGTGTCTTCTAATTGACAGTACACAGTATCGTTAAATCTTGTGTCTTCTTTTTTACAGTACACAGTAACGTTAAAAGTTGTTTCTTCTTATTGAGTCAAGAAGAAGACAAAATATTCAAAGATAATGTGTACTGTCAGTAATAAAACACAAGATTTAACAGTAATGTGTCCTGTCAATAAGAAGACACAAGATTTAACAATACTGTGTACTGAGGATTTAAAGATACTGTGTACTTTCAATAAGAAGACATAAGATTTAACGATACTGTGTACTGTCTAAGAAGACACAATGTGTACTTTCAGTATCGTTAAATCTGTGTCTTCTTATTGACAGGACACATTATTGTTAAATCTTGCGTTTTCTTACTGACAGCTGTGTAAAGACCAAGATTTAACATATGTCAATAAGTACACAGTATAGTTAAATCTTGGTCTTCTTATTGACAGTACACAGTATCGTTAAATCTTGTGTTTTCTTATTGACAGGACACATTATTGTTAAATCTTGCGTTTTCTTACTGACAGTACACAGTATAGTTAAATCTTGTGTCTTCTTATTGACAGGACACATTACTGTTAAATATTGTGTTTTATTACTGACAGTACACATTATCTTTGAATATTTTGTCTTCTTCTTGAGA
>NW_013910609.1:0-1160 GCF_000517525.1 Limulus polyphemus | reverse complement strand
ATTTTTAGCATTGAGCAATACTTTTATGTAGATCGGCCCAAAATTGAGTTGGACTATCGGCCCACCGGGACAAGTCCCGGTATCCCGATAGGCTAATCCGCCCCTGGCAATGTACAAAAAAAGCTAAAGCAACAGCTCCTTCAAAGAGGATATCCGGACATAGAAAATATTTTAGAGGATATCTCAATTGATAACAACTTTCATAGCTTCAATACCGAACACAACTGATTGGACAACATATTGCTAAAAACACTGCTTGTAGTTAATTTTGTATTTCTCATATTGATGAAGGTTATCTGTTGACTCTTGAGTTAAGGCACAGCCTTCCACATACAGCAGTTAATTCTGTAGCTAAAAACACTGCTTGTCTAATTGGACAACATATTGCAATTTTGTTTTACAAAATGGTAAAGATCATTCTTGAAATTTCATACCCATCATCTTGAAGTTGATCCTTATTTAATATTAATACTTCTTTCTGCAACCATATTGTAAGGCTTCACGAAACGATCCTCGATTCATAATTTATTGTCAAGTAGAAAATTGTGGTTATAGTTCTAAAAAGTGGCATAGTTTCAGAAGTCATGTTAATCGATATCACAAAAACATTCATCACGTTCATTTGAAACAAAGTCATTCACATTGTTGTCAATATGGACTTTTTATGCACTATGTGGAGCATTTTCCCCATAATTTAATATTTCTTCTCCTAATTGTTGCCCAGTTTTATGGCAGTAGTTTACGGTTGTTCAAACAACTATTGATGAAACTAGAACTGGAAGACAATCGTTAGTGGTTTTGCTTTATCATTTCTACTCAAGTGGTTGAATATATATGTAGTGTTATACAGGTTGTATTCTTCTTTCTTTATCGGATTTTATAAATTGTTGACGTATGGGAGGGACTACATCACTACTAGTTACACGTGGTCTGTGTCTGGCCTATCGGCCTTTATAAACCCGGGAGGGTCAGGTGAACACTTAATCTTCTTCATTATTTTATTTTGTTGATTATGTCAGTGTTCGGTTGCCATTTGGTTTGGGTATTATTTAGTGATGCTTTTGGTATACATATGTCTGTTGTTTTTATGAGGCTCTCTGAGATTACTGAAGAGTACCAGGCTGCTAGTGGCTGTTGTGAGGGGTTCATGTTGGAGAAGC
>NW_013910608.1:0-230 GCF_000517525.1 Limulus polyphemus | reverse complement strand
CTATAAAAAGACCCAAGATTTAACGATACTGTGTACTATACATAAAAAGACCAAGATTAACGATACTAAGTACTGTCAATAAGAAGACACAAGATTTAACGATACTGTGCACTGTCAATAAGAAGACACAAGATTTAACGATACTGTGCACTGTCAATAAGAAGACACAAGATTTAACTATACTGTGTACTTTCAATAAGAAAACACAAGATTTAACGATACTGTGTACT
>NW_013910607.1:0-234 GCF_000517525.1 Limulus polyphemus | reverse complement strand
CTATATATAGATAATTATGCAGCGTAAGATAAAAAGTAAATATTTATAGATAATTTTAAAAGGTAAGATAACAAGTAACTATATATAGATAATTATGCAGCGTAAGATAAAAAGTAAATATTTATAGATAATTTTAAAAGGTAAGATAACAAGTAACTATATATAGATAATTATACAGCGTAAGATAACAAGTAAATATTTATAAATAATTATAAAAGGTAAGATAACAAGTAA
>NW_013910606.1:0-233 GCF_000517525.1 Limulus polyphemus | reverse complement strand
ATTACACAAACACTACCCAAATGAAGAATTAAATGTTGGTCATTATTACTTGAGATTTATCTATTTATTACACAAACACTACCCAAATGAAGAATTAAATGTTGATCATTATTTATCTATTATTACACAAACACTACCCAAATGAAGAATTAAATGTTGATCATTATTTATCTAGTTATTACATAAACACTACCCAAATGAAGAATTAAATGTTGGTCATTATTTATCTAGTT
>NW_013910605.1:0-233 GCF_000517525.1 Limulus polyphemus | reverse complement strand
TTTATGTTACAAAAGTAGTAATGATTTTTATATTACAAAAGTAGTAATGATTTTTATGTTACAAAGGTGTAATGATTTTTATATTACAAAAGTAGTAATGATTTTTATGTTACAAAAGTAGTAATGATTTTTATATTACAAAAGTAGTAATGATTTTTATATTACAAAAGTAGTAATGGTTTTTATATTACAAAAGTAGTAATGATTTTTATATTACAAAAGTAGTAATGATT
>NW_013910604.1:0-234 GCF_000517525.1 Limulus polyphemus | reverse complement strand
AATTATGCCGTGTACAGATCTTTACGCTTATTTAAACTTAATTATGCCGTGTACAGATCTTTACGCTTATTTAAACTTAATTATGCCGTGTACAGATCATTACGCTTATTTAAACTTAACTATGCCGTGTACAGATCATTACGCCTATTTAAACTTAATTATGCCGTGTATAGATCTTCACGCTTATTTAAACTTAACTATGCCGTGTACAGATCTTCACGCTTATTTAAACTT
>NW_013910603.1:0-234 GCF_000517525.1 Limulus polyphemus | reverse complement strand
CACCACAATACTCATTCTCTAAACATGTCTAAATCACCACAACACTAATATTTTAAACGTGTCTAACACACCACAATACTCCTCCTCTAAACGTGTCTAACACACCACAATATTCATCCTCAAAACGTGTCTATCACACCACAATACCCATCCTCAAAACGTGTCTATCACACCACAATACCCATCCTCTAAACGTGTTTAACACACAACAATACTCATACCGTAAACGTGTCT
>NW_013910602.1:0-574 GCF_000517525.1 Limulus polyphemus | reverse complement strand
TGTGCTGTCAATAAGAAGATACACAGTATTGTTAAAATAAGAAGACACAACATTTAACGATACTGTGTACTATCAATAAAAAGACACAAGTTTTAACAATCCTATGTACTATCAATAAGAAGACAAGATTTAACGATACTTTGTACTATCACTAACAAGCCAAAATATTTAATAAGAAGACACAACATTTAACGATACTGTGTACTATCAATAAAAAGACACAAGTTTTAACAATCCTATGTACTATCAATAAGAAGACAAGATTTAACGATACTGTGTACTATCACTAACAAGCAACAAGATTTAACGATAGTGTGTACTGTCAATAAGAAGACACAAGATTTAACAATACTGAGTACTGTCAATAAAAAGACACAAGATTTAACAATGCTGTGTACTGTTCTAGTACACAGCATTGATAAAACTTGTGTCTTTTTATTGACAGTACACACTATCGTTAAATCTCGTGGCTTGTTAGTGATAGTACACAGTATCGTTAAATCTTGTCTTCTTATTGATAGTACATAGTATTGTTAAATCTATTGTCTTCTTATTGACAGTACACAGTATTGTT
>NW_013910601.1:0-234 GCF_000517525.1 Limulus polyphemus | reverse complement strand
TAAGACATGAGAAGTAGACACCATCTACCATAAGACATGAGAAATAGACACCATCTACCACAGAACATGAGAAGTAGACACCATCTGTCATAGGACATGAGAAGTAGACACCATCTATCACAGAACATGAGAAGTAGACACCATCTACCACAGAACATGAGAAGTAGACACCATCTACCACAGAACATGAGAAGTAGACACCATCTACCACAGAACATGAGAAGTAGACACCAT
>NW_013910600.1:0-234 GCF_000517525.1 Limulus polyphemus | reverse complement strand
TGTTAGTTATTTGTTGTTTGATATAACTTATGTTACACTACAGTGTTAGTTATTTGTTGTTTGATATAACTTACGTTACACTACAGTGTTAATTATTTGTTGTTTGATGTAACTTACGTTACACTACAGTGTTAATTATTTGTTGTTTGATGTAACTCACGTTACACTACAGTGTCAGTTATTTGTTGTTTGATATAACTCACGTTACACTACAGTGTTAGTTATTTGTTGTTT
>NW_013910599.1:0-232 GCF_000517525.1 Limulus polyphemus | reverse complement strand
GATACTGTGTACTGTCAATAAGAAGACACAAGATTTAACGATACTGTGTACTGTCAATAAGAAGACACAAGATTTAACGATACTGTGCACTCTCAATAAGAAGACACACGATTTAGCAATACTGTGTACTATCCATAAGAAGACACAAGATTTAACGATACTGTGTACTGTCAATAAGAAGCAAAAGATTGAACGATACTGTGTATGTCAATAAGAAGACACAAGATTTAAC
>NW_013910598.1:0-350 GCF_000517525.1 Limulus polyphemus | reverse complement strand
AAAAGAAAAAACGAAAAATCAGTAATACAAACATATTAAAAAATGTATAATTTAAATGAAGACTGCATGTTGTTCAGAGTTGGAGAGTGCTGCTTGATGTGGAGGGTTTCTTTTTATTCTTTTTTCTTTTATTCTTTTTAATAACAGTGATCAATGCTCAAAATTTTTAGAATACCTTAACTCACAACATCCTGCCATTAAATTTACATGTGACGTTGAAAAGAATAATAATTTACCTTTTTTTAGACATGCTCATTAACCGTAATGCTAATGGATTTTCCACATCAATCTACCGAAAAAAGACATCCACTGGTCTCCTTACACACTTTAATAGCTTTATCCCGTTTACT
>NW_013910597.1:0-226 GCF_000517525.1 Limulus polyphemus | reverse complement strand
ATAGAAATAAAGTTGGCAACCAGACACATAGCAAACTCAAATAGCAGTAAAAGTTTTGAAGTTTGAAACTCAATGTAGAGTAAATTATATGAAAAATAAATGAAGAACAAGAAAACCAGTATATAGATTTTTGCAAATGAAGAAACAGTATAGTAGATACTACCACTGGTCACCAAGAGATCTAGAAGAACAGTAGGTTACTATGGTTAACAACTAAGCATAAAAA
>NW_013910596.1:0-234 GCF_000517525.1 Limulus polyphemus | reverse complement strand
GTCCCGTGCTGCACTTCGAAACACTTCCTTCAACGTTAGTTCAGGTCCCGTACTACACTTAGAAACACTTCCTTCAACGTTAGTTCAGGTCCCGTACTACACTTAGAAACACTTCCTTCAACGTTAGTTCAGGTCCCGTACTACACTTAGAAACACTTCCTTCAACGTTAGTCCAGATCCTGTGTTGCACTTCGAAACACTACCTCCATCGTTAGTCCAGGTTCCGTGCTGCAC
>NW_013910595.1:0-233 GCF_000517525.1 Limulus polyphemus | reverse complement strand
AGCTTGTTCCCACACTGTAAAAATTGTTTTACATTCTTCCTCCCAGCTTGTTCCCACACTGTAAAAAATGTTTTACATTCTTCCCCCCAGCTTGTTCCTACACTGTAAAAAATGTTTTACATTCTTCCTCCCAGCTTGTTCCTACACTGTTAAAATTGTTTTACATTTTTCCTCCCAGCTTGTTCCCACACTGTAAAAAATGTTTTACATACTTCCCCCCAGCTTGTTCCTAC
>NW_013910594.1:0-233 GCF_000517525.1 Limulus polyphemus | reverse complement strand
CCTGAACACATGTAATGTTCACTAGTAAACTATATTATCATTACAAATTGTTTGCGGTGTCTGGATCACATGTAATGTTCACTAGTAAACTATATTATCATTACAAGTTGTTTGTTGTGTCTGAATCACATGTAATGTTCACTAGCAAACTATATTATCATTACAAGTTTTTTGCTGTATCTGGATCACATGTAATGTTCACTAGTAAACTATATTATCATAACAAGTTGTTT
>NW_013910593.1:0-234 GCF_000517525.1 Limulus polyphemus | reverse complement strand
AGACTGTTGGCATCTTGTACCAGGATGATTCCTTGTGAGTATAGACTGTCGGAGTCTTGTAACAAGATGATTCCTTGTGAGTATAGACTGTCGGAGTCTTGTACCAAGATGATTCCTTGTGAGTATAGACTGTTGGAGTCTTGTACCAGGATGATTCCTTGTGAGTATAGACTGTTGGAGTCTTGTAACAAGATGATTCCTTGTGAGTATAGACCGTTGGCATCTTGTACCAGG
>NW_013910592.1:0-235 GCF_000517525.1 Limulus polyphemus | reverse complement strand
CAATACTAATCCTGTAACGTGGCTAACAACACAATACTTATATTCTAAATGTGTCTAACACACCACAATACTCATCCTCTAAACGTGTCTAACACAAAACAATACTCATCCCGTAAACGTGTCTAAGACACCACAATACTCATCCTCTAAACGTGTCTAACACACCACAATACTCATCCTCTAAACGTGTGTAATATACCACAATACTAATCCTCTAAACGTGTCTAACACACCA
>NW_013910591.1:0-424 GCF_000517525.1 Limulus polyphemus | reverse complement strand
AGTAATATTGTACCTATCCCTGGAGCAGTAAAAAATACTCTACATAGTGTACCCTATCCCTTTTGTAGTAAATACTCGACATATTGTACCTTTCCCTGGTGTAGTAAATACTCTACATAGTGTACTCTATCCCTGGTGCAGTAATTACTCTACATAGTGTACCTATCCGTAGTGTAGTATATACTCTACAACTGAACCAAAGATTGGGTACAGTATGTAGAGTATTTACTGCACCTGAATAGGGTACAGTATGTAGAGTATTTAATGCACCAGTGATAGGGTACAGTATGTAGAGTATTTACTACAACAGAGATAAGGTACAGTATGTAGAGTATTTATTCTACACCACGGATAGGGAACAGTATGTAGAGTATTTACTGCACCTGGATAGGGTACAGTATGTAGAGTATTTAATGCACCAGTG
>NW_013910590.1:0-234 GCF_000517525.1 Limulus polyphemus | reverse complement strand
ACACAATATTCAACGATAATGTGTACTGTCAATAAGAAGACACAAGATTTAACTATACTGTGTACTGTCAATAAGAAGACACAAGATTTAACAATACTGTGTACTCTCAATAAGAAGACACACGATTTAGCAATACTGTGTACTATCTATAAAAAGACCCTAGATTTAATGATACTGTGTACTGTCAATAAGAAGACACAAGATTTAACGATACTGTGTACTGTCAATCAGAAG
>NW_013910589.1:0-232 GCF_000517525.1 Limulus polyphemus | reverse complement strand
CAATTGTCAAAACGGACACGAACGTCCAAGGTCGATGATGAAGGTTTTGCTAAACCGCGTCGTCGACATTCTATTCCACCTATACCTAGTGCCTCATCGCCGCCGATTGTACATCCTAACCCTTTTACCGTTATTGAAAGTGTACAGGAGCAGGAAACAGACATAGATGTTTCAACTTTGTGAATTTCTTTATGTCACTGTTCAATATACTGTCTATTAATATTAACGGCTT
>NW_013910588.1:0-234 GCF_000517525.1 Limulus polyphemus | reverse complement strand
ACAATTTACTGTCTTTTACACAGAGAGAATATATTAACCATGGACCTAATAAGCCCCAGACAACAGGAAGCCTCTTCCAAACCCCGCAGCTAAACCCTAATGCAAACATCTTCAGTCCTGTCAGAGTCACATTCCAGACATGAGTGTCAGCAATAGGGGTGATCTAGTACGAAGGAAGCCACATGAATTCGATGGAAATGTACCGAGGGAAGCATATAGTGCACAATTTGAGCT
>NW_013910587.1:0-570 GCF_000517525.1 Limulus polyphemus | reverse complement strand
AGTTGAAACTGTTGTACATAGCTGGTTATTACATGATTAGTGTTGTGGAAGAGAACTTGGTATTAGTTGAAACTGTTGTAGATAGCTGGTTATTACATGGTTAGTGTTGTGGAACAGAAATGGGTATTAGTTGAAACTGTTCTGCATAGCTGGTATTGGTTGAAACTGTTGTATATAACTGGTTATTACATGGTTAGTGTTGTGGAAGAGAACTGGGTATTGGTTGAAACTGTTGTACATAGCTGGTTATTACATGGTTAATGTTGTGGAAGAGACTGGGTATTAGTTGAAACTGTTGTACATAGCTGGTTCTTACATGGTTAGTGTTGTGGAAGAGAACTGAGTATTGGTTGAAACTGTTGTACATAGCTTCTTATTACATGATTACCACAACACTAACCATAGTTTCAACCAATACCCAGTTCTCTTGTTGTACATAGCTGGTTATTACACACTAACCATGTAATAACCAGCTATGTACAACAGTTTGAACCAATACCCAGTTCTCTTCCACAACACTAACCATAGTTCTCTTCCACAACACGGATATTGGTTGAAACTGTTGTACAT
>NW_013910586.1:0-236 GCF_000517525.1 Limulus polyphemus | reverse complement strand
CCTATCTGTGTTACTTGTAAAGTAAACGTAAAATTCCTATCTGTGTTACTTGTAAAGTAAAGTGTAAAATTCCTATCTGTGTTACTTGTAAAGTAAGGTGTAAAATTCCTATCTGTGTTACTTGTAAAGTAAAATGTAAAATTCCTATCTGTGTTACTTGTAAAGTAAAATGTAAAATTCCTATCTGTGTTACTTGTAAAGTAAAACGTAAAATTCCTATCTGTGTTACTTGTAAA
>NW_013910585.1:0-234 GCF_000517525.1 Limulus polyphemus | reverse complement strand
TTAACATGTATAAGTAAATGTATTTGCTTTCAAAATTAACTTTGACAGAGAACGTATCCCCAGAGCAAGAACATATCTATACAGCTAATAAAGGAAATGACTTATGTCTCGTAAAACTTATTTGTTTTTTGAAATAATTTATGTAGATCATGAGCTATGTTACAGAATGATTTTAGACAACATCGATAGTAACAACATAGTTCAAGAAATACTCTTACTTCACTTAAGTTCTTT
>NW_013910584.1:0-704 GCF_000517525.1 Limulus polyphemus | reverse complement strand
TTCATACAGGAAGAGAAGATCTGTGTTGTTTTCTTCCTGTATGAATGCAAACAACACAGATCTTCTCTTCCTGTATGAATGTGTACAACACCGATCTTATCTTCCTGTATGAATGTAGACAACACAGATATTATATTCCTGTATGAATGTATACAACAAAGATATTCTCTTCCTGTATGAATGTACAGGAAGAGAATATCTAATGTATACAACACAGATCTTCTTTTCCTGTATGAATGTATACAACACAGATATTATCTTCCTGTATGAATGTATGCAACACGAATGTCTACAACACAGATCTTCTCTTCCTGTATGAATATGTACAACACAGATCTTCTCTTCCTGTATGAATGTGTACAACACAGATCTTCTCTTCCTGTATGATGTACAACACAGATCTTCTCTTCCTGTATGAATGTAAACAACACAGATCTTCTCTTCCTGTATGAATATGTACAACACAGATCGTCTCTTCCTGTATGAATGTATACAACACAGATCTTTGTTTCCTGTATGAATGTATACAACACAGATATTATCTTCCTGTATGAATGTATGCAACACAGATATTCTCTTCCTGTATGAATGTGTACAACACAGATCTTCTCTTCCTGTACTCTTCCTGTATGAATGTGTACAACACATATCGTCTCTTCCTGTGTGAATGTGTACAACATAGATCTTCTCTTCCTGTATGAATG
>NW_013910583.1:0-221 GCF_000517525.1 Limulus polyphemus | reverse complement strand
GTTTGACAAGATATGATATAAACTATCATCAGTAGAACTTTTTGATGTCATGTTTCTTTGTCATGTCCAATTATAGATTATAGTTTGACAAGATATGATATAGACTATCATTAGTAGAACTTTTTGATGTCATGTTTCTTCGTCATGTCCAATTATAGATTGGCAAGATATAATATAGACTATCATTAGTAGAACTTTTTGATATCATGTCTAATTATAGA
>NW_013910582.1:0-234 GCF_000517525.1 Limulus polyphemus | reverse complement strand
AAGAGTTTTACCTTCCTACTGTTTGCTTTAAAGGAGTTATGGAAGGTTTTGCGTTTTGTACCAGTACGTCATTCCATTTGGACGGATCATCTCCAAATTTTGTATGAACGTTCATTGCATACTTGCCTATTTACATGCAAAATTCTAGCCTTCTATTTTCATTTTTTCAACTTTTGTGGTCGTTTTATGTTATTCTTTTATTGGCTTTTCTGAAACCATATGTGTACTGCAGGG
>NW_013910581.1:0-457 GCF_000517525.1 Limulus polyphemus | reverse complement strand
CCTAGTCGAGACACTGTCGAATGTCTCGACTAGGTGTATTTCTGTATGTTATTTATTCGACAGTGTCTCGACTAGGTGTATTTCTGTATGTTATTTATTTGACAGTGTCTCGACTAGGTGTATTTCTGTATGTTTTTTATTCGGCAGTGTCTCGACTAGGTGTATTTCTCTATGTTTTTTATTCGACAGTGTCTCGACTAGGTGTATTTCTGTATGTTTTTTCAGAAATACACCTAGTCGAGACACTGTCGAATAAAAAACATACAGAAATACACCTAGTCGAGACACTGTCGAATAAAATAACATACAGAAATACACCTAGTCGAGACACTGTCGAATAAATAACATACAAAAAGACACCCAGTCGAGACACTGTCGAATAAATAACACACAAAAAGACACCCAGTCGAGACACTGTCGAATAAATAACATACAGAAATACACCTAGTCGAGACAC
>NW_013910580.1:0-234 GCF_000517525.1 Limulus polyphemus | reverse complement strand
ATCTCTCAATAGATGTAGAAAAAATACTTGGAAGTTTAATTATCTCTCAATAGATGTAGAAAAGTACTTGGATGTTCAGTTATCTCTCAATAGACGGAGAAAAAATACTGGTAGTTCAGTTATTTCTCAATAGATAGAGAAAAATACTTGGAAGTTCAGTTATCTCTCAATAGATGGAGAAAAATGCTTGGAAGTTCAGTTATCTCTCAATAGATGGAGAAACAAATAATAAGG
>NW_013910579.1:0-234 GCF_000517525.1 Limulus polyphemus | reverse complement strand
CCACCATACTCATCAGTAGCCATACTTGGTACAACTACTCCATAAACTCCTAGGTGTATCTCTAGTTACCGAATATATAACCACCATACTCTCTTTAGCGTTATTTGGAACAACAACTCCACGAATACCTAGATGTAACTCTAGTTACCAAATTTATAACCACCATCTCATCTTTAGCCTTACTTGGTACAACTACTCCATGAACACCTAGGTGTAACTCTAGTAACGGAATTT
>NW_013910578.1:0-234 GCF_000517525.1 Limulus polyphemus | reverse complement strand
TCAACATTATCAATGTTCTTCAGCTGTCGGGTTCGGAAAGTTGAACCAACACGTTTCTACATTGTCTTATATTCAGTTACATTTTCTAGTCATCCAGTTTTGATATTCATTGTTATATTATTCAATGTTTAGTAATTCTTCCCAAAGCAAATTTTGTTTTAGTACTATACTGTTGTAAACAGCAAAACATTTTTCATTTTATATCTTTGCTGATGGTATTGGACTTCCATATGT
>NW_013910577.1:0-234 GCF_000517525.1 Limulus polyphemus | reverse complement strand
CGTGTTGTGTACTGTGTGGTATGAAGGTATAGTTTGAGTGGTGCTGGAAGTACCAAGTTAACCCATGACGTGTAGTGTACTGTGTAGTTTGAAGGTATAGTTTGAGTGGTGCTGTAAGTACCAGGTTAACCCATGACGTGTTGTGTACTGTGTAGTATGATTAGTACTGTAAGTACCAGGTTAACACATGACGTGTAGTGTACTGTGTAGTTTGAAGGTATAGTTTGAGTGGTG
>NW_013910576.1:0-234 GCF_000517525.1 Limulus polyphemus | reverse complement strand
AAGATTTTACAATACTCTGTACTCTCAATAAGAAGACACAAGACTTAACGATACTGTGTACTGTCAATAAGAAGACACAAGATTTAACGATACTGTGTACTGTCAATAAGAAGACCAAGATTTAACGATACTGTGTACTGTCAATAAGAAGACCAAGATTTAACGATACTGTGTACTGTCAATAAGAAGACACAAGCTATAACGATACTGTGTACTGTCACTAAGAAGACACAA
>NW_013910575.1:0-298 GCF_000517525.1 Limulus polyphemus | reverse complement strand
CACTGTCTTTAAACTTTCAATACCCGTAACTGTCTTGCAACTTTAAACACTCGCCACTGTCTTTCAACTTTCAACACTCGCCACTGTCTTTCAACTTTCAATACCCGTCACTGTCTTTAAACTTTCAATACCCGTCACTGTCTTTAAACTTTCAATACCCGTCACGGTCTTTCAACTTTCAAAACCCGCCACTGTCTTTCAACTTTCAATACCCGTCACTGTCTTTCAACTTTCAACACCCGCCACTGTCTTTCAACTTTCAATACCCGTCACTGTCTTTCGACTTTCAACACTCGCC
>NW_013910574.1:0-235 GCF_000517525.1 Limulus polyphemus | reverse complement strand
ACGATACTGTATACTGTCAATAAAAAGACACAAGATTTAACGATACTGTGTACTGTCAATAAGAAGACACAAGATTTAACGATACTATGTACTTTCAATAAGAAGACACAAGATTTAACAATACTGTGTACTGTCAATAAGAAGACACAAGATTTAACAATACTGTGTACTATCAATAAGAAGACACACGATTAAGCAATACTGTGTACTATCAAGAAGAAAACACAAGATTTAA
>NW_013910573.1:0-234 GCF_000517525.1 Limulus polyphemus | reverse complement strand
GGAGTAGTTGTACCAAGTAAGGCTAAAGATGAGTATGGTGGTTGTAAATTCGGTAACTAGAGCTACGCCTAGGTGTTCGTGGAGTTGTTGTACCAAATAACGGTAAAGATGAGTATGGGGGTTACACATTCGGTAACTAGAGTTACACCTAGAGTGTTCAAGGAGTAGTTGTATCAAGTAAGGCTAAAGATGAGTATGGTGGTTATAAATTTTGAAACTAGAGTTATACCTAAG
>NW_013910572.1:0-234 GCF_000517525.1 Limulus polyphemus | reverse complement strand
CATTTTCGCTATAACGCGATAATTATTATAACTAGCCATTCGCGACCTTTTCGCTATAACGCGATAATTATTTCATTTACCTTAGCAACAATAAAACTTGTGCGCTCCTATTATTTGTAAATGCTAATACGACATAGAAGCAACATCCTAAATACAGATGACGTGTTTACTATTATTCTTTCTTTTTGTAGCTTTTATAAAGTTAAAAAAGAAGAATTAGACCATAACAATGTC
>NW_013910571.1:0-234 GCF_000517525.1 Limulus polyphemus | reverse complement strand
AAAAAAGTTTAGGAAGAAATAGTGATTTAAAAAGACATGAAAGAAAACACACTGGGGAGAAACCTTACAGTTATATAGTGTGTGAAAATCAGTTTGGAACAAGCAGTCATTTAAAAGTACATGAAAGAGTACACACTGGGCTGAAACCTTACAGTTGTACAGTGTGTGAAAAACGGTTTAGAGAAAAGGATCTTTTAAAAGTAGATGAAAGAATACACAGTGGGGAGAAACATT
>NW_013910570.1:0-234 GCF_000517525.1 Limulus polyphemus | reverse complement strand
ATTGTCTTTTTTGTTACTAATAACGTTACTGTAACTCACTTAGTTACAAGTATCAATTTGACATTACATCTTAATTAAATTGGGCTAGTCACATTGTCTTTTTTGTTACTAATAACGTTACTGTAACTCACTTAGTTACAAGTATCAATCTGACATTACATCTTAATTAAATTGGGCTAGTCACATTGTCTTGTTACTAATAACGTTACTGTCTCTCTTAGTTACAAGTATCAA
>NW_013910569.1:0-234 GCF_000517525.1 Limulus polyphemus | reverse complement strand
ATTGTGTTATTAATCTTTACAGTAATTCTAATTTGTGTTAGAACATAAATAAGTAGTATTGTGTTATTAATCTTTACAGTAATTCTAATTTGTGTTAGAACGTAAATAAGTAGTATTGTGTTATTAATCTTTACAGTATTTCTAATTTGTGTTATAACGTAAATAGGTAGTATTGTGTTATTATATTGTTTATGTAAACAAGTAGTATTGTGTTATTAATCTTTACAGTAATTC
>NW_013910568.1:0-234 GCF_000517525.1 Limulus polyphemus | reverse complement strand
CCCATTGTGCCCAGTAATGCTTTGTCACGGGGCTTAGACTAGACACCTTCTCCCAAGCAGGGTGCACAACACTCGCTTTTAGAAAATCGATCATTGGCCTCAAATCCTGGTCCCTCTGCTGTTCTGCCCTGATATCTATATTTGGTTCCACTTCACCATCATTAATTCTTTCAGTCGGCTTGACTTCAGCTTGATGGCACCTAATTAGTTCAACCTCTCTTTTAACAGTTACCA
>NW_013910567.1:0-233 GCF_000517525.1 Limulus polyphemus | reverse complement strand
AGGATGGTTTCCTGAAATATAACAACTAGTGTATTTGTATCGAAAAATCCGTTCGTTACATAATGGGAGGGTTTCCTGAAATATAACAAATAGTGTGTTTGTATCGAAAATCCGTTCGTTACATAATGGGAGGGTTTCTTGAAATATAACAGATAGTGTATTTGTATCGAAAAATCCGTTCGTTACATAATGGGAGGGTTTCCTGAAATATAACAACTAGTGTATTTGTATCG
>NW_013910566.1:0-235 GCF_000517525.1 Limulus polyphemus | reverse complement strand
CAACTGACAACAAAAGACATTAGTATAAAATGAAAAACAGGTTCTACATCTGACAACAAAGGATGTTGATATGAAGTAAAACAAAGGTCCTACATCTTAAAACAAAGGATTTTGGTAGAAATTAAAACACAGGTTCCACAATTAACAAAAAAGACATTAGTATAAAGTTAAACACACGATCTACATCTGACAACAAAGGATGTTGGTATAAAGTAAAACACAGGTTCTACATCTG
>NW_013910565.1:0-375 GCF_000517525.1 Limulus polyphemus | reverse complement strand
TTTATCATCAATGTGTACGTGCAATACGTCAGTAATTTAACAAGTTTCTTTATCATCAATGTGTACGTGCAATACGTCAGTAATTTAACGTTTCTTTATCATCAATGTGTACGTGCAATACGTCAGGAAACTTGTTAAATTATTTATCATCAATGTGTACGTGCCATACGTCAGTAATTTAACAAGTTTGTTTATCATCAGTGTGTACGTGCAATACGTCAGTTATCAATTAAAAAGTTACGAATGATGTAAATTATCATTTTGAAAAACATCCGTTTGATATTATGGTAATTTTGTTAACTAACACATTTTCTATATATGAACTTCAATACTAACACATTTCCTATATATGAAATATGTCAGTATTGTAAGTTC
>NW_013910564.1:0-234 GCF_000517525.1 Limulus polyphemus | reverse complement strand
TCTAGTGTAAGAAGGTCTAAAAAGACAGTTATTGTTATCAAAGTCGAAAAAATCTAGTGTAAGAAGGTCTGAAAAGACCGTTATGGGATGTCGAAAAAATCTAGTGTAAGAAGGACTAAAAAGACAGTTATCAAAGTGGTAAAAATCTAGAGTAACAGGGACTAAAAGACCGTTATCAAAGTCGAGAAAATCTAGTGTAAGAAGGACTAAAGAGACCGTTATCAAATCCATCAT
>NW_013910563.1:0-374 GCF_000517525.1 Limulus polyphemus | reverse complement strand
ACAAGATTTAACGATACTGTGTACTGTCAATAAGAAGACACAAGATTTAACGATACTGTGTACTGTCAATAAGAAGACACAAGATTTTACGAAACTGTGTACTGTCAATAAGCTTGTGTCTTCTTATTGACAGTACACAGTATCGTTAAATCTTGTGGGTCTCTTATTGATAGTACACAGTATTTTAAATCTTGTGTCTTCTTATTGACAGGACATATTATTGTTAAATCTTGTGTTTTCTTACTGACAGTACACATTATCGTTGAATATTGTGACTTCTTATTGACAGTACACAGTATTGTTAAATCTTGTGTGTTCTTATTGATAGTACACAGTATTTATAAATAACGATACTGTGTACTGTCAATAAGAAG
>NW_013910562.1:0-354 GCF_000517525.1 Limulus polyphemus | reverse complement strand
TATTCTGACCAATGTTTTCCAGGATAAAATGCTTGTCAGAGTATTCTGACCAATGTTTTCCAGGATAAAATGCTTGTCATAGTATTCTGACCAATGTTTTCCAGGATAAAATGCTTGTCAATTCTGACCAATGTTTTCCAGGTTAAAATGCTTGTCAGATATTCTGACCAATGTTTTCCAGGATAAAATGTTTTCCAGGATAAAATGCTTGTCAGAATATTCTGACCAATGTTTTCCAGGATAAAATGCTTGTCAGAATATTCTGACCAATGTTTTCCAGGATAAAATGCTTGTCAGAATATTCTGACCAATGTTTTCCAGGATAAAATGCTTGTCAGAGTATTCTGACCAATG
>NW_013910561.1:0-234 GCF_000517525.1 Limulus polyphemus | reverse complement strand
ATTATACCTATAAGTTAGTACAACAGTAGTGTTATTAACAAACACTTATATTATACCTATAAGTTAGTATAACAGTAATGTTATTAACAAACACTTATATTATACCTATAAGTTAGTATAACAGTAGTGTTATTAACAAACACTTATATTATACCTATAAGTTAGTATAACAGTAATGTTATTAATAAACACTTATATTATACCTATAAGTTAGTACAACAGTAATGTTATTAG
>NW_013910560.1:0-284 GCF_000517525.1 Limulus polyphemus | reverse complement strand
TTTAGTCTGACTACTGGTAAAGGGGCCAGACGAGAGGATAACACACCAACAGTTGGTGTGCTATCCTCTCGTCTGGAGTCTTCAGTTCTATCGTGTTTAATCTGACTACTGGTAAAGGGGTTGGTGTGCTAGCCTTTCGTCTGGAGTCTTCAGTTCTATCGTGTTTAGTCTGACTACTGGTAAATGGGTTGGTGTGCTAGCCTTTCGTCTGGTGTTTTCAGTTCTATCGCCTTTAGTCTGACTACTGGTAAAGGGGTTGGTGTGCTAGCCTTTCGCCTGGAGTC
>NW_013910559.1:0-234 GCF_000517525.1 Limulus polyphemus | reverse complement strand
ATGTCACACACTAACCACTATAATACACGCTAACACATCATGACACACACACTAATACCCGCTTACATATTATGTTACACGCTTACCTTTATAATACAAGCTAACACATTATGTCACACTAACCATTATGTTACACGCTAACATATTATGTCACACACTAATTATTATATTACACGCTAACATATTATGTCACACACTAACCATTATAATACACGCTAACACATTATGTCACAC
>NW_013910558.1:0-234 GCF_000517525.1 Limulus polyphemus | reverse complement strand
CCAGTTGACACAGATTAATAAATAACGTGTCAGTTGACACAAAGTAATATACAACATGCCAGTTGACACAGAGTAATATACAACATGCCAGTTGACACAGAGTAATATACAACATACCAGTTGACACAGAGTAATATACAACATACCAGTTGATAGAGTTGGTATGATGTATATACAAAGTAATAAATTTATCTCTAAATAGACTTACGATATTATGTTTATACAAAGTAATAA
>NW_013910557.1:0-283 GCF_000517525.1 Limulus polyphemus | reverse complement strand
CTGTCACTGACTAATATCTGTAAAATATCTGCCTTTCATTTACTACAGCTGTCACTGACTAATATCTGTAAAATATCTGCCTTTCATTTACTACAGCTGTCACTGACTAATATCTATAAAATATCTGCCTTTCATTTACTACAGCTGTCACTGACTAATATCTATAAAATATCTGCCTTTCAGTTACTACAGCTGTCACTGACTAATATCTGTAAAATATCTGCCTTTCATTTATACAGCTGTCACTGACTAATATCTGTAAAATATCTGCCTTTCATTTATT
>NW_013910556.1:0-327 GCF_000517525.1 Limulus polyphemus | reverse complement strand
ACGACCTATATCCCCGGAATATAACTTTATTAGCTCAATTTTCCGCTGTTATAGCTTCGTCAGGGATATCTCCTGACGAAGAGCTAAATATAATCACGACTTATATCTCCGGAATATAACTTTATTAGCTCAATTTTCCGCTATTACAACTTCGTCAGGAGATATCAATAAATATAATCACGACCTATATCTCCAGAATATAACTTTATTATCTCAATATTCCGCTATTACAACTTCGTCAGGAGATATCAATAAACATAATCACGACCTATATCCCCGGAATATAACTTTATTAGCTCAATATTCCGCTCTTAAAACTTCGTAAGG
>NW_013910555.1:0-234 GCF_000517525.1 Limulus polyphemus | reverse complement strand
ACAATGCTGTGTACTGTCAATAAGAAGACACAAGATTTAACAATACTGTGTACTGTCAATAAGAAGACACAAGATTTAACAATACTATGTACTATCAAAAAGAAGACAAGATTTAACGATACTGTGTACTATCAATAACAAGCTATAAGATTTAACGATACTGTGTACTATCAATAACAAGCCACAAGATTTAACGATTATGTGTACTGTCAATAAGAAGACACAAGATTTAAC
>NW_013910554.1:0-764 GCF_000517525.1 Limulus polyphemus | reverse complement strand
AAATTTTGTATTTACGCAACGTTAAAGTGTACCTACATACCAAATTTGGTGAAGAATCATCAATTTAGGACCCTCTCGTAACAAGAAATCGAAAAAGAATCAGTAACCAAAAGCTTCCCTGCAGTACACATACGCTTTCAGAAAAGCCAATAAAAGAGTAACATAAAACGACCACAAAAGTTGCAAAAATGATAATAGAAGGCTAGAATTTGGCAGGTAAATAGGCAAGTATGCAACGAAAGTTCGTAATATGCAGAGTTTTACCTTCCTACTGTTTGTTTTAAAGGAGTTATGGAAGGTTTTGCGGCAAAAATGATAGTAGAAGGCTAGAATTTTGCATGTAAATACGCAAGTATGCAACAAACGTTCATATAAAATTTGGAGATGATCCGTCCAAATGGAACGACGTACTGGTACAAAATGAACGTTCGTTGCATGGCTAGAATTTTGCATGTAAATACGCAAGTTTGCAAAAATGATAATAGAAGACCACAAAAGGTTTTATGTTAGAAAAGCCAAATAAAAATGAAAGCATATGTGTACTGCACGGGAAGCTTTTTGTTACTGATTCTTTTTCAATTTCTTGTTACCAGAGGGTTCATCAATTTAGGTTCTTCACCAAATTTGGTATGTAGGTACACAACGTTCTGCATATTACTACGAGTTTTACCTTCCTACAGTTTGTTTTAAAGGAGTTATGGAACGTTTTGCGTTTTGTACCAGTATTCGTTCCATTTGGACGGATCTTCTCGAAATTTTTTCAA
>NW_013910553.1:0-234 GCF_000517525.1 Limulus polyphemus | reverse complement strand
CTCGTATATAACGTTACCGTTAAAACATTTACAACGTTTATTCCATATGTATATAAAGAGAGACTAAAATTTCTCGTATATAACGTTACCGTTAAAACATTTACACCGTTTATTCCATATGTATATAAAGAGAGACTAAAATTACTCGTATATAACGTTACCGTTAAAACATTTACACCGTTTATTTCATATGTATATAAAGAGAGACTAAAATTACTCGTATATAACGTTATC
>NW_013910552.1:0-228 GCF_000517525.1 Limulus polyphemus | reverse complement strand
TTGGCGTAACTCTAGTTACCGAATTTATAACCACCATACTCATCTTTTGCCTTACATGGTACACCTACTCCATGAACACCTAGGTGTTACTCTAGTTACAGAATTTTCCATGAACACCTAGGTGTTACTCTAGTTACAGAATTTATAACCATCATACTCATCATTCACCTAAGTGTTTATGGAGTAGTTGTACCAAGTAAGGCTTAACTATAGTTTCCGAATTTATAA
>NW_013910551.1:0-236 GCF_000517525.1 Limulus polyphemus | reverse complement strand
AACAGGACACATTATTGTTAAATCTTGTGTTTTCTTACTGACAGTACACATTATCGTTGAATATTGTGTCTTCTTATTGAAAGTACACAGTATTGTTAAATCGTGTGTCTTCTTATTGACAGTACACAGTTTTGTTAAATCCTGTTTCTTCGTATTGAAACTACACAGTATCGTTAAATCTTGTGTCTTCTTATTGACAGTACACAGTATCGTTAAATCCAGTGTCTTCTTCTTAA
>NW_013910550.1:0-234 GCF_000517525.1 Limulus polyphemus | reverse complement strand
ATGGCTATCATATCTGTAAGTGACTGATCCATTCCTGTAACTTGATGTTTTATGGGTATCATATCTGTAAGTGGATGATCCATTGCTGTAACTTGACGTTTTATTGGTATCATATATGTAAGCGACTGAATTATTCCTGTAACTTGACGTTTTATTGGTATCATATATGTAAGTGACTGAATCATACCTGTACGTTGACGTTTTATGGGTATCATATCTGTAAGTGACTGATCC
>NW_013910549.1:0-234 GCF_000517525.1 Limulus polyphemus | reverse complement strand
CTGTGTACTGTCGATAAGAAGACACAAGATTTAATAATACTGTGTACTATCACTAACAAGCCACAAGACTTAACGATAGTGTGTACTGTCAATAAGAAGACACTAGATTTAACAATACTGTGTACTCTCAATAAGAAGTTAAAAGATTTAACAATACTGTGTACTGTCAATAAGAAGATAAAAGATTTAACAATACTGTGTACTGTCGATAAGAAGACACAAGATTTAATAATT
>NW_013910548.1:0-234 GCF_000517525.1 Limulus polyphemus | reverse complement strand
TTTAACATCAGTTGAAGTGTCGTAATATCATCTATTATTAATCAGCTTTATCATCAGTTGATATCTATTATTACTCAGCTTTAACATCAGTTGAAATGTTGTTATATCATCTATTATTACTCAGCCTTAACATCAGTTGAAATGTTGTTATATCATCTATTATTACTCAGCTTTAACATCAATTGAAATGTTGTTATAGCATCTATTATTACTCAGCTTTAACATCAGTTGAAA
>NW_013910547.1:0-233 GCF_000517525.1 Limulus polyphemus | reverse complement strand
GTATAATAGCAAAGGAACCTAACTGTTGATTTTTATATTTTAATGGCCCTTCTTCCCATTGTATAATAGCAAAGGAACCTAACTGTGATTTATATATTTTAATGTTTCTTCCTCCCATTGTATAATAGCAAAGGAACCTAACTGTGATTTTTATATTTTAATCGCTCTTCTTCCCATTGTATAAAAGCAGAGTAACCTAACTGTTGTATTTTTATATTTTAATGGTCTTCTTC
>NW_013910546.1:0-234 GCF_000517525.1 Limulus polyphemus | reverse complement strand
CACTACGAAATAGAAACATACATATCGGTACACAAACTTTCAGAGATTCTAACGTATCACTATGAATCAGAAACATAGATATCGGTACACAAACTTTCAGAGATTCTAACATATCACCGTGAAATAGAAACATACATATCGGTACACAAACTTTCAGAGATTCTAACATATCACTATGAAATAGAAACATACATATCGGTACACAAACTTTCAGAGATTCTAACATATCACTAT
>NW_013910545.1:0-298 GCF_000517525.1 Limulus polyphemus | reverse complement strand
CTGGTGTCTCCTGTAACAACAATACCATCAATATTACTACTGGTGTCTTCTGTAACAACAATAACCATCAATATTACTACTGGTGTTTCCTGTAACAACAATACCATCAATATTACTACTGGTGTCTTCTGTAACAACAATACCATCAATATTACTACTGGTGTCTTCTGTAACAACAATACCATCAATATTACTACTGGTGTCTTCTGTAACAACAATAGCATTAATACTACTACTGGTGTCTCCTGTAACAACGATAGCATCAATATTGCTGCTGGTGTCTCCTGTATCAACAATA
>NW_013910544.1:0-234 GCF_000517525.1 Limulus polyphemus | reverse complement strand
CGCAATTTGGTACAAAAACTCCACGAATACCTAGGTGTAACTCTAGTTACCAAACTTATAACCACCATTCTCATCTTTAACCTTACTTGGTACAACTACTCCATAAACACCTAGGTGTATCTCTAGTTACCGAATATATCACCAACATACTCTCTTTAGCGTTAATTGGTACAACAAATCCACTAATACCTAGGTGTAACTCTAGTTACCGAATTTATAACCAATATACTCGTC
>NW_013910543.1:0-234 GCF_000517525.1 Limulus polyphemus | reverse complement strand
AAATTAAGTTGTGCATCTTGTGGCATATGTAGTGGGGTAGCAACGGGTGAAGGAAGTGATGCATCTTGAGGCATATATAGTGGGGTAGTGATTTAAAAACAGATGATGTTTTTTATACTAACATGTAGTTAATAATAGTTATTAGACCAACATTTAGATAATAGTAGTTATTAGACCAACATTTAGTTAATAGTAGTTATTAGACCAACATTAGTTAATAATAGTTATTAAACC
>NW_013910542.1:0-234 GCF_000517525.1 Limulus polyphemus | reverse complement strand
ATACTAATGTAGTCCAAATGTACGGACAACAATATTAATATCAACACAAATGGAGACCAAATGTACAGACAACAATATTAATATCAATACTAATGTAGTCCAAATGTACGGACAACAATATTAATATCAATACTAATGGAGTCCAAATGTACAGACAACAATATTAATATCAACACTAATGGAGTCCAAATGTACAGACAACAATATTAATATCAGTACTAATGTAGTCCAAAT
>NW_013910541.1:0-234 GCF_000517525.1 Limulus polyphemus | reverse complement strand
ATATTGTGTACTTTCAATAAGAATACACAAGATTTAACGATACTGTGTACTGTCAATAAAAAGACACAATATTTAACAATACTGTGTACTGTCAATAAGAAGACAGACGATTTAACAATACTGTGTACTGTCAATAAGAAGACACAAGATTTATAAATACTGTGTACTATCAATAAAAAGACACAAGATTTAACGATACTGTGTACTGTCAATAAGAAGACACAAGATTTAACG
>NW_013910540.1:0-233 GCF_000517525.1 Limulus polyphemus | reverse complement strand
AGAAAAGCGAATAAAAGAGTAACATAAAATGACCCCAAAAGCCGCAAAATGATAATAGAAGGCTAGAAATTTGCATGTGAATACGCAAGTATGCAACGAACGTTCATACAAAATTTGGAGATGATCTGTCTAAATGGAACGACGTACTGGTAGAAAACGCAAAACCTTCCATAACTCCATTAAAACAAACAGTAGGAAGGTAAAACTCTGCATATTACTACGCAACGTTGAAG
>NW_013910539.1:0-233 GCF_000517525.1 Limulus polyphemus | reverse complement strand
CGATACTGTGTACTGTCAATAAGAAGACACAAGATTTAACGATACTGTGTACTGTCAATAAGAAGACACAAGATTTAACGATACTGTGTACTGTCAATAAGAAGACACAAGATTTAACGTATACTGTGTGCTGCCAATAAGAAGACACAAGATTTAATGATACTGTGTACTGTCAGTAAGAAAACACAAGATTTAACAATAATGTGTCCTGTCAATAAGAAGACACAAGATTT
>NW_013910538.1:0-234 GCF_000517525.1 Limulus polyphemus | reverse complement strand
TAACAATGACTAAAGTTGATAGCAGTAACGCTGTTATTCTAACAATGACTAAAGTTGATAGCAGTAACGCTGTTTTTCTAACAATGAGTAAAGATGATAGCAGTAACGCTGTTATTCTAACAATGACTAAAGATGATAGCAGTAACGCTGTTATTCTAACAATGACTAAAGTTGATAGTAGTAACGCTGTTATTCTAACAATGACTAAAGTTGATAGCAGTAACGCTGTTATAG
>NW_013910537.1:0-231 GCF_000517525.1 Limulus polyphemus | reverse complement strand
GTTAACTAATGAGGAATTTAAATCATCTATAACACAGAGCTTTATGTATCAGTGTTAACTAAGGAAGAATTTAAATCATCTATAACACAGAGCTTCATGTATCAGTGTTAACTAATGAGGAATTTAAATCATCTATAACACAGAGCTTCATGTATCAGTGTTAACTAATGAGGAATTTAAATCATCTGTAACACAGAGCTTTATGTATCAGTGTTAACTAATGAGGAATTT
>NW_013910536.1:0-235 GCF_000517525.1 Limulus polyphemus | reverse complement strand
GTACTGTCAAAAAGAAGACACAAGATTTAACAATACTGTGTCCTGTCAATAAGAAGATAAAGGATTTATCAATACTGTGTCCTGTCAATAAGAAGATTAAGGATTTATCAATACTGTGTAGTGTCAATAAGAAGGCACATAATTTAAAAATACTGTGTCCTGTCAATAAGAAGATAAAGGATTTATCAATACTGTGTACTGTCAATAAGAAGACACAAGATTTAACGATACTCTG
>NW_013910535.1:0-234 GCF_000517525.1 Limulus polyphemus | reverse complement strand
CAGCAAATGTACAACGTTTCGACAAGGTACCTGATGATGACAAAACCTTGTCGAAACGTTGTACATTTGCTGTTATATTAAAGTTTTCTTCATTACCCATTCAAGCCGTCTCCAGCCATTATTACATTACAGTTATTAGAGTTGGACTTTAGAGAACAGGGTTTCTGTGCTCGTTAGATTACATTACAGTTATTAGAGTTGGGCTTTAGAGAACAGGGTTTCTGTGCTCGTTAG
>NW_013910534.1:0-253 GCF_000517525.1 Limulus polyphemus | reverse complement strand
TTACCGAGGAAGTGTGTGGTTGACTTCGATAAAATGATTGGAAACAACAAAGTCCAGACTCCAGTAAGTGTTGCTACATCTGTTGATCTGCATGTCACAGCACTAAAATCAACTACAATACCCCCTATGTCAGAGAAGATAATTTGGGATAGAATAAAAGAACATCCCCATGGGAGCCCAATGCTTGTAGAAGCAGTGGAAGCGGACTTGAAGATTGGAAGGTCACTTGTAGCAAGGTCGTCAAGTAGTACCT
>NW_013910533.1:0-234 GCF_000517525.1 Limulus polyphemus | reverse complement strand
ATAATTATTAAACACAACAATCGAATGTACTACTAATTTATAATTATTAAACACAACAATCGGATGTACTACTAATTTATAATTATTAAACACAACAATTGGATGTACTACTGATTTCTAATTATTAAACACAACCATCGGATGTACTACTAATTTATAATTATTAAACACAACAATTGGATGTACTACTGATTTCTAATTATTAAACACAACAATCGGATGTACTACTAATCT
>NW_013910532.1:0-234 GCF_000517525.1 Limulus polyphemus | reverse complement strand
CGTTTGTCTTCATACTGACACTACAGAGTATCGTTAAATCCTGTATCTTCTTATTGAAAGGACACAGTATTGTTAAATCTTGTGTCTTCTTATTGACAGTACACAGTATTGATAAATCCTGTATTATCTTCTTGACAGGAAACAGTATTGTTAAATTTTGTTTCTTCTTATTGACAGTACACAGTATTGATAAATCCTGTATCTTCTTATTGACAGGACACAGTATCGTTAAAT
>NW_013910531.1:0-234 GCF_000517525.1 Limulus polyphemus | reverse complement strand
TTTGTTTAAATTAATGCTGATGCTAGGTCAACACATCAAATATAGTTCACATACTTATTTAAATTAATGCTGATGCTAGGTCAACACATCAAATATACTTCATATATTTATTTAAATTAATGCTGATGCTAGGTCAACACATCAAATATACTTCATATACTTATTTAAATTAATGCTGATGCTAGGTCAACACATCAAATATACTTCATATACTTATTTAAATTAATGCTGATG
>NW_013910530.1:0-234 GCF_000517525.1 Limulus polyphemus | reverse complement strand
GTTCTCTAGTCATCGCCGCTTTAATTTATTTACCTCCTCTCAGAGAACTAAAATATTTGACATAAATAGTCTCTATAATATCGTCTAGCTGACAGGATAGAAAATTTTTGTATCCTTCAATCTTATTTGTCTAAAGAGCAATCCAATAAAAATTCAGACCCCTGAATACATACCAACACGAAATATGTACATACCAACATGAAATATGTACATACCAACATGAAATATGTACAT
>NW_013910529.1:0-234 GCF_000517525.1 Limulus polyphemus | reverse complement strand
GTGTTTTGTCAATAAGAAGACACAAGATTTAACGATACTGTCTACTGTCAATAAGAAGACACAAGATTTAACGATACTGTGTAATGACAATAAGAAAACACAAGATTTAACGATACTATGTACTTTCAATAATAAGACACAAGATTTAACAATACTGTGTACTGTCAATAAGAAGACACAAGATTTAACAATACTGTGTACTATCAATAAGAAGACACACGAGTTAGCAATACT
>NW_013910528.1:0-235 GCF_000517525.1 Limulus polyphemus | reverse complement strand
ATTCTATTTACCATGTATATATATATCGTGTTTATGTTTAATCAGAAGTATTTATTTACCATATATATATCGATGTGAATGTTTAAACAGAATTTTTATTTACCATGTATTTGTATATCGATGAGAATATTTAATAAGATGTTTTATTTACCATGTATACGTCGTTGTGAATGTTTTAATCAAGAATTTTTATTTACCATATATATATTTATCGTTGTAAATGTTTAATCAGAAG
>NW_013910527.1:0-260 GCF_000517525.1 Limulus polyphemus | reverse complement strand
AAGTCGCAAAAATGATAATAGAAGGCAAGAATTTTGCATGTAAATACGCAACTATGCAACGAACGTTCATACAAAATTTGGAGATGATCCATCCAAATGGAACGACGTAGTGGTACAAAACGGAAAACGTTACATAACTCCTTTAAAACAAACAGTAGGAATGTAAAACTCTGCATATTACTACGCAACGTTGAAGTGTACCTACATAACAAATTTGGTGAAGAATCATCAATTTAGGACCCTCTGGTAACCAGAAATCG
>NW_013910526.1:0-695 GCF_000517525.1 Limulus polyphemus | reverse complement strand
ACTTTTTATCTTTAATATTTTTTAAATGAATGAAGCTAGACTCTCAAATATCCAGAAGTGTTCTGATTTTTTACTTGATTTAATTAAACATTTCATTTTATTACAAAGTTTTGTACAGTAGTATTCCCTTTGTTTGAATTTTAAAATTAATGAGAATTAAAAAAATGTTTCTCTAATAATTAGTTTATATCACTTGGCCAGATAATAGCTAATTCACCAGCATTCTAGGACTACCAACTCGATTTTTTATTAATCTAAACATTGTATTTCTTATCAAAAATCTCTGAGATAAGTGACTGATAGACTTGTGCAACAAAACGTATTAGTTGGATGAAAAAATTTAAGGATTAGTGTCAATCTGCCACGTCTTAGGTTACAAGTTAAACCAGCAAGATTTCCATGCACATGAGATTGAAAACCAAAGTAGTACAGTAATGTACAGGAAATTTTCATAATTGAGTGGGCATTTTCTTGTACATCAGCCATAGCTGTTAGCCAGAATTAAATATTATGATTTCCAGTGGTGTTATTTTTTACAAGTATATTTGACATTATCTTTACTGATCTTGTATTTCAAGATGATGATTTGATATTGCTGCAAAACTATATATATGGCATTCACCATATGAACATATTAGAGAGTTTGAGAAAGTATAATCTATTTAGCAACAATATCACACAGAATATATTGTTAC
>NW_013910525.1:0-325 GCF_000517525.1 Limulus polyphemus | reverse complement strand
CACAATATCGTTAAATCTTGTGTCTTCTTTTTGACAGTACACAGTATTGTTAAATCTTGTGTTTTCTTATGGACAGTACACAGTATCGTTAAATCTAGTGTCTTCTTATTAACAGTACACAGTATCGTTAAATCTAGTGTCTTCTTATTGACAGTACACAGTATCGTTAAATCTTGTGTCTTCTTATTGACAGTACACAGTATCGTTAAATCTTCTATCTTTTTATTGAGAGTAACACTAGATTTAACGATACTGTGCTGTCAATAAGAAGTACACAGTATCGTTCAATAAGAAGACACAAGATTTACAGACACAGTATTGTTAA
>NW_013910524.1:0-234 GCF_000517525.1 Limulus polyphemus | reverse complement strand
CACTCATTACTTAACATTCTCCTTGCACCTCCAGTGGCCATTATCACAGTCTTTGTCCACTTTTAAACGTCATTATGATAGAATGTCACCACTCATTACTTAACATTCTCCTTCCACCTCCAATGGCCATTATCAGTTTTTGTCCACTTTTAAACGTCATTATGATAGAATGCCACCAATCATTACTTAATATTCTCCCTGCACCTCCAGTGGCCATTATCAGTCTTTGTCCAA
>NW_013910523.1:0-230 GCF_000517525.1 Limulus polyphemus | reverse complement strand
ATACCGTGTTAGCTCTTGTAAAATTTCTGTTAGTAGTTTATAAATATACCGTGTTAGCTCTTGTAAAATTTCTGTTAGTAGTTTATAAATATACCGTTTAAGCTCTTGTAAAATTTCTGTTAGTAGTTTATAAATATACCGTGTTAGCTCTTGAAAATTTCTGTTAGTAGTTTATAAATATACCGTGTTAGCTCTTAGTAAAATTTCTGTTAGTAGTTTATAAATATACC
>NW_013910522.1:0-234 GCF_000517525.1 Limulus polyphemus | reverse complement strand
GGCTTTACTAGTAAAACATCTTTGATACTTTATCGCGCCTCGTGCGAACTGCTGAGTAATCGCTATTTAGCGCTTAATAATCCTGGGTAGGTCTAAATAATGGTAAAACTTTTAAGCTTAGCTGGTCTCGTTTTCAGGGTCTATAAAACATCGAGACCCAAATGGTCCGAAACTGAGACCTTCTGAAAGGTGGTCTCGAGACCTACAACTCTTTTACTCAATAACACGTTCTGT
>NW_013910521.1:0-234 GCF_000517525.1 Limulus polyphemus | reverse complement strand
ACTAATGTCAGAAACAGACATATTACTAATGTCAGAAACAGATATATTACTAATGTCAGAAACATTCATATTACTAATGTCAAAAACAGATATATTACTAATGTCAGAAACAGACATATTACTAATGTCAGAAACAGATATATCACTAATGTCAGAAACAGACATATTACTGATATCAGAAACAGACATATTACTGATGTCAGAAACAGATATATTACTAATGTCAGAAACAGA
>NW_013910520.1:0-234 GCF_000517525.1 Limulus polyphemus | reverse complement strand
TGCTAGAATTTGCATGTAATATGCAAGTATGCAACGAACGTTCACACAAAATTTGGAGATGATCCGTCCAAATGGAACGACGTACTAGTACAAAACGCAAAACCTTCCATAACTCCTTTAAAACAAACAGTAGGAAGGTAAAACTCTGCATATCACTACGCAACGTTAAAGTGTAAATACATACCAAATTTGGTGAAGAATCATCAATTTAGGACCCTCTGGTAACAAGAAATC
>NW_013910519.1:0-207 GCF_000517525.1 Limulus polyphemus | reverse complement strand
GGGGTGAACTTCCAGATAATCAACTGACTTCCGTTGGTGATTACTGTAACATGAGTTAGAATGACGGTTGACTGTTTCTTCAGGTGTGAACTTCCAGATAACACCAGCAGAAGTCAGTTGAATTACTGGTGAGTTAGAATGACGGTTGACTGTTTCTTCAGGTGTGGACTTCCAGATAATCCACTGACTTCCGTTGGTGATTACTGG
>NW_013910518.1:0-234 GCF_000517525.1 Limulus polyphemus | reverse complement strand
CTTCATTCCTATTGAACAATACATGTTTCGTAATAATGTATTAACATTAACCTAAGGACCTACCTGATGTTGAACAATACATACTTCATAATAATGTATTAGCATTAACCTAAGGACATACCTGATGTTGAACAATACATACTTCATAATAATGTAATAACATTAACCTAAGGACCTACCTGGTGTTGAACAATACATACTTCATAATAATGTAGTAACATTAACCTAAGGACC
>NW_013910517.1:0-234 GCF_000517525.1 Limulus polyphemus | reverse complement strand
ATCACACCAGTTTTACAAATCGTATAGTATCAACCTTATAATACCAATCATACCAGCTTTACAAATCGTATAGTATCAACCTTATAATACCAATCATACCAACTTTACAAACCGTATAGTATCAACCTTATAATACCAATCATACCAGCTTTACAAATCGTATAGTATCAACCTTATAATACCAATCATACCAGCTTTACAAATCGTATAGTATCAACCTTATAATACCAATCA
>NW_013910516.1:0-232 GCF_000517525.1 Limulus polyphemus | reverse complement strand
TTCTGTAACTAGAGTTACACCTAGGTGTTCATGGAGTAGTTGTGCCAAGTAAGGCTAAAGATGAGTATGGTGGTTATAAATTGTGTAACTAGAGTTACACCTAGGTGTTCTTGGAGTTGTTGTGCCAAGTAAGGCTAAAGATGAGTATGGTGGCTATAAATTGTGTAACTAGAGTTACAACTAGGTGTTCGTGGAGTTGTTGTACCAAATAACGCTAACGATGAGTATGGTG
>NW_013910515.1:0-234 GCF_000517525.1 Limulus polyphemus | reverse complement strand
CTTTCCGGATAAAATGTGGTCGGCATGGTAAACCAAAAGCGGTGTATACCAACAGGCTTTGGCGTTATCACGGTCCAGGACATTTCAGTTGGGATGAAGTGGAAAACAGAACAAATGACGCTGCTGAAGACGTGCCACCTGAAGAAGCCACCGTCGAAAAAGAAACTCTACTCAGTTTGGAGAAGGGAAACTGTGAAGCTCTTGGTGATGTTACTAACACTGATGTGACTGTTA
>NW_013910514.1:0-234 GCF_000517525.1 Limulus polyphemus | reverse complement strand
TACCTAAGTGTTCGTGGAATAGTTGTACCAAGTAAGGCTAAAGATGAATATGGTGGATATAAATTCGTAAACTAGAGTTACACCTAAGTGTTCGTGGAGTTGTTGTACCAAATAACGCTAAAGATGAGTATGGGGGTTATAAATTCGGTAACAATGAGTTACACCTAAGTGTTCGTGGAGTAGTTGTACCAAGTAAGGCTAAAGATGAGTATGGTGGTTATAAAATCGGAAACT
>NW_013910513.1:0-477 GCF_000517525.1 Limulus polyphemus | reverse complement strand
CAATGTATGAAGACCTAGTTTTGATAATATAAACAGTATACATTTCTTATATTATTTAGCAAAAAAAAACAATTGCACTTGAAATTGACTGATGCTGGAAAAACAACATTTGGGAGTAATATTTAAAGAATATTTACGTTTTATATTATTTACTGAAAATGGAGGTAACATTTACAGAGAAGGACTTTTTACGTTACCACCACCGTCCCTTTGGAATATTGTTTAATATGTTTTCAAGCCATTGGAGGTAACATTTACAGAGAAGGACTGTTTACGTTACCACCACCGTCCCTTTGGAATATTGTTTAATATGTTTTCAAGCCACTGCTGTCTCGAAAAATGGTTACGTCGCTCTGTAGTATACATTGTATACACAAATTTAGTAGAATGTTATTCGTCGACCTCTGTTTTATTTCAACTTGTTTTTGACTACTAATATGTAGCGGGACTTGTATAACTGTAAAATACAAGACAGGT
>NW_013910512.1:0-234 GCF_000517525.1 Limulus polyphemus | reverse complement strand
GTTAGCAGTAAATTTACTATAGCAGTAGATGTACTATAGTATAGTAGGCTGTTAATGAGTTAGCAGTAGATGTACCATAGTAGAGTAGGCTGTTAATGAGTTAGCAGTAGATGTACTATAGCAGAGTAGGATATTAATGTGTTAGCAAGAGGTCTACTATAGTAGAGTAGGCTGTTAATGAGTTAGCAGTAGATATACTATAATAGAGTAGGCTGTTAAAGAGTTAGCAGTAGA
>NW_013910511.1:0-366 GCF_000517525.1 Limulus polyphemus | reverse complement strand
CGACCACAAAAGACGCAAAAATGATAATAGAAGGCTAGAATTTCGCATGTCGAAATTTTTCAAGAACGTTCGTTGCATACTTGCGTATTTACATGCAAAATTCTAGCCTTTATTATCATTTTGCGAATTTATGTACTGGTACAAAACGCAAAACCTTCCATAACTCCTTTAAAACAAACAGTAGGAAGGTAAAACTCTGCATATTACTAGGCAACGTTAAAGTGTACCTACATACCAAATTTGGTGAAGAATCATCAATTTAGGACCCTCTGGTAACAAGAAATCGAAAAACAATCAGTAACCAAAAGCTTCTCTGCAGTACACATACGCTTTCCGAAAAGCCAATAAAAGAGTAACATAAAACGA
>NW_013910510.1:0-234 GCF_000517525.1 Limulus polyphemus | reverse complement strand
ATCTTTAGATTGATAAGAACAATGTTAAATCTTTCTATTTATCTTTAGATTGATAACAACAATGTTAAATCCTCCTATTTAACTTTAGATTGATAAGAACAATGTTAAATCCTTCTATTTATCTTTAGATTGATAAGAACAATGTTAAATCCTCCTATTTATCTTTAGATTGATAAGAACAATGTTAAATCCTTCTATTTAGGTTTAGATTGATAAGAACAATGTTAAATCCTT
>NW_013910509.1:0-233 GCF_000517525.1 Limulus polyphemus | reverse complement strand
CCATACATATATATATAGCAATGTGAATCTTTAACAGAAGTTTTTATTTACTATATATATATATATATGTATCTTTGTAAATGTTTATTCAGTAAGTTTTTATTTACCAAATATATGTATATATCTTTATATCGTTGAGAATGTTTCATCAGTAAGTTTTTATTTACCATATATATATCGTTGTGAAGTTTTAATCAGAAGTTTGTATTTACCATATTTATAATCGTTGTGAA
>NW_013910508.1:0-234 GCF_000517525.1 Limulus polyphemus | reverse complement strand
TGCAGTAAATACTCTACATAGTGTACCCTATCCCTGGTGTAGTAAATACTCTACATAATGAACCCTATCCCAGGTGTACTAACTACTCGACATACTGTACCCTAACCCTGGTGTATTAGTTATTCTACATATTGCACTTATCTTTGGTGCAGTAAGTACTCTAAATAGTGTACTATAACCATGGTGCAGTAAATACTCTACATACTGTACCCTATCCCTGGTGCAGTAAATACT
>NW_013910507.1:0-234 GCF_000517525.1 Limulus polyphemus | reverse complement strand
TTTCAGTATAGGCCAACATTTTTATTTAACAATTTGTTCTAGTATAGGTCAAGTTTTTTATTTAGAAATTTGTTTCAGTATAGGCCAACATTTTTATTTAACAATTTGTTCTAGTATAGGTCAAGTTTTTTATTTAGAAATTTGTTTCAGTATAGGCCAACATTTTTATTTAACAATTTGTTCTAGTATAGGTCAAGTTTTTTATTTAGAAATTTGTTTCAGTATAGGCCAACA
>NW_013910506.1:0-233 GCF_000517525.1 Limulus polyphemus | reverse complement strand
ATGTGCCAACGCTTTACGTTGCAGCTTGTCTATGTGCCAACTCTATATGTTGCAGCTTGTCTACCTGCTAACTCTATATGTTGCAGCTTGTCTATTTTCCAATTCTATATGTTGCAGCTTGTCTATGTGCCAACTCTATATATTGCAGCTTGTCTATGTGCCAACTCTATGTGTTGCAGCTTGTCTATGTGCCATCTCTATATCTTGCAGCTTGTCTATGTGCCAACTCTATA
>NW_013910505.1:0-233 GCF_000517525.1 Limulus polyphemus | reverse complement strand
CTATGTGTACTTGCCATTTTACACTTAGCTTTTGGGACTTTCACGATGGGGGTTGGTGGGCGTCCCTCAGCACCAACCACTACTGGTTTCCCGAAGCTAACTTATTGGTAGTGTTCTTCTTACACTGGCTCTTCATATGTCCTTGCTCTCCACAGTTCCAACAAGCTTTCTGGCTAGCTGCCTTTCCTACCGTGGCATCTTCCCTGTGTTGAAGTTTCCAGCATTGGGCTCTC
>NW_013910504.1:0-267 GCF_000517525.1 Limulus polyphemus | reverse complement strand
GCCCTAATGGTTAGATGAACAACCAATACCAAACACTAATGGTTAGATTAATAATGTTTGCTATTGGCTAATTGTTAGATGAATAATGTTTCTCATAAAATATTAATAATGTTCGGTATTGGCTAATGGTGAGATGAACAATGTTTGCTATTGGCTAATGGTTAGGTGAATAATGTTTGGTATTGGCTAAAAGATAGGCGAATAATGTTTGGTTTTGGCTAATGGTTAAATGATTAATGGTAGATATTGGCTAAAGGTTCAATAAAC
>NW_013910503.1:0-232 GCF_000517525.1 Limulus polyphemus | reverse complement strand
GTGCACAGTATCGTTAAATCTTGTGTCTTGTTATTGACAGGACACTTTATTGTTAAATCTTGTGTTTTCTTACTGACAGTACACATTATCGTTGAATATTGTGTCTTCTTATTGACAGTACACATTATTGTTAAATCTTTGTATTTTCTTACTGACAGTACACATTATCGTTGAATATTGTGTCTTCTTATTGACAGTACACAGTATTGTTAAATCTTATGTCTTTTTATTG
>NW_013910502.1:0-560 GCF_000517525.1 Limulus polyphemus | reverse complement strand
CACATCTAATGTTTTTCCAATACTGTTTTATTGGGCAGATGTAATATAAATGACATATTACTATATATTCTTCTTTACTTTCTCTCATAATGTTCTAGACTTTCCTTATAATAAGACAAATCTTTCTTTTTCATCTATTTTGAACTTGACATTGTTTCTGTTTATACAATATCTAGTGCCAAGGAGGCCTTTTGTTTAATACAAGGAAATAAATAATGCCTTGACCATTACATCTGTTTTATCCCAGCCAGCCTGATGAGCATTAAGTTTCATTAACAACAAATGTTATAATGTGAGCTATATTAATTAATAAATAATTTCTTTATTAATTCTATATATTAGGTTGTCAACAAATTAATATCACCTTTTGGAACACTTTCATTAACCCCCCCCCCCAAAAAAAAACATATATCACGTATAATAATTAAACAACCTTCCTAAACTTCATGTTAGTGTAGTCTATATAATCTGTAAAGTTTAATATACTCTAGTCCATTATAGTGATGGCACACAACGAAGACACACATTAGGTATGTAATACTGTTTGAATACAATAAGAG
>NW_013910501.1:0-234 GCF_000517525.1 Limulus polyphemus | reverse complement strand
CTAACAGACAAGAAGATACAACACATATACGGTGTGAGTTGCAATATAACTAGCCAACAGACAAGAAGATACCACACATAAACGGTGTGAGTTGCAATATAACTGGCCAACAGACAAGAAGATACCACACATATACGGTGTGAGTTGCAATATAACTAGCCAACAGACAAGAAGATACAACACATACGGTGTGAGTTGCAACATAACTGGCCAACAGACAAGAAGATACCACAC
>NW_013910500.1:0-234 GCF_000517525.1 Limulus polyphemus | reverse complement strand
TCGAAAAACCAGTGAAAGAAAAACTAATAACCCGTTATCAAAGTCAAAAACATAAAGTTGAAAAAGGGCTAAAAATACCGTTATCAAAGTCGAAAATATCTAATGTAAGAAGGACTAGAGAGACCGTTATCAAAGTCAATAAAATCTAGTGTAAGAACTATTAAAAAGACCAATATTGAAGTCAATAAAATCTAGTGTAAGAACTATTAAAAAGACCATTATCCAAGTCAAAAA
>NW_013910499.1:0-233 GCF_000517525.1 Limulus polyphemus | reverse complement strand
AGCAGAGTTTCCAGTGACACACGAGGTGTCATGAATACAAACTTCATTACTAACAAGTTAGAATACCAGCAGAGTTTCTAGTGACCATATCATCTTGTAAGTCATGAATACAAACTTCATTACTAACAAGTTAGAATACCAGCAGAGTTTCTAGTGAAACACGAGGTGTCATGAATACCAACTTCATTACTAACAAGTTAGAATACCAGCAGAGTTTCTAGTGACCATATCAT
>NW_013910498.1:0-234 GCF_000517525.1 Limulus polyphemus | reverse complement strand
ACAATGATTCAAGACACAAGGAATACAGGAAATGTTAGTTATCACATCTGTTCGTATTGTAAAATGATTCAAGACACAAGGAATAAAGGAAATCTGATTTATAAGATCTATTCGTATTGGACAATGATTCAAGACACAGAGAATAAAGGAAATCTGAGTTATAAAGTCTGTTAGCATTGAACAATGATTCAAGACACAAGGAATACAGGAAATCTGAGTTATCACATCTGTTCG
>NW_013910497.1:0-234 GCF_000517525.1 Limulus polyphemus | reverse complement strand
CACAAGATTTAACGAAACTGTGTACTGTCAATAAGAAGACACAAGATTTAACAATACTGTGTACTGTCAATAAGAAGACACAAGATTTAACAATACTGTGTACTGTCAATAAGAAGACACAAGATTTAACAATACTATGTACTATCAAAAAGAAGACAAGATTTAACAATTACTGTGTACTGTCAATAAGAAGACACAAGATTTAACAATACTGTGTACTGTCAATAAGAAGAC
>NW_013910496.1:0-232 GCF_000517525.1 Limulus polyphemus | reverse complement strand
TCTAAACTCAAGAAAAACACCATAATTTCTTCTAGGATAACCCAACAAAGATTAACTTGATCTAAACTCAAGAAAAAACACCATCAATTTCTTCTAAGATAACCCAACAAAGATTAGCTTGATCTAAACTAAAGAAAAACACCATCATTTCTTCTAAGATAACCCAACAAAGATTAGCTTGATCTAAGCTAAAGAAAAACACCTTAATTTCTTCTAAGATAACCCAACAAAG
>NW_013910495.1:0-233 GCF_000517525.1 Limulus polyphemus | reverse complement strand
ATAATAGCAGAGTAACCTAACTGTTGATTTTTATATTTTAATCGCTCTTCTTCCCATTGTATAATAGCAGTGTAACCTAACTGTTTATTTTTATATTTTAATGGCTCTTCTTCCCATTGTATAATAGCAGTTGGAACCCAACTGTGATTTTTATATTTTAATGGCTCTTCTTCCCATTGTATAATAGCAAAGGAACCTAATTGTTGATTTTTATATTTTAATGGCTCTTCTTC
>NW_013910494.1:0-292 GCF_000517525.1 Limulus polyphemus | reverse complement strand
AATAGCTAGGACTACATATACGTTACAAGATAACATACAAATAGTTAGGATTACATAGACGTTACAAGATAACATACAAATAGTTAGGACTACATAGACGTTACAAGATAACATACAAATAGTTAGGACTACATATACGTTACAAGATAACATACAAATAGTTAGGATACATAGACGTTACAAGATAACATACAAATAGTTAGGATTACATAGACGTTACAAGATAACATACAAATAGTTAGGACTACAGAGACGTTACAAGATAACATACAAATAGTTAGGACTACATATA
>NW_013910493.1:0-235 GCF_000517525.1 Limulus polyphemus | reverse complement strand
CTGGCTGCAGACAGTGAAAGGTGGTAAAGATGTGGGACGTTGTACGTTAGAACACCCACATCTGGCTGCAGACAGTGAAAGGTGGTAAAGATGTGGGACGTTGTGGACTAGACCACCCACATCTGGCTGCAGACAGTGAAAGGTGGTAACAATGTGGGACGTTGTGGGTTACAACACCCACATCTGGCTGCAGACAGTGAAAGGTGGTAACAATGTGGGACGTTGTGGGTTACAA
>NW_013910492.1:0-234 GCF_000517525.1 Limulus polyphemus | reverse complement strand
TTTGTACTATCACTACCAAGCCACAAGATTTAACGATACTGTGTACTGTCAATAAGAAGACATAAGATTTAACAATACTGTGTACTGTCAATAAGAAGACAAAGGATTTAACAATATTGTGTACTGTCGATAAGAAGACACAGGATTTAACAACACTGAGTACTATCTCTAACAAGCCACAAGATTTAACGATACTGGGTACTGTCAATAAGAAGACACAAGATTTAACGATAC
>NW_013910491.1:0-395 GCF_000517525.1 Limulus polyphemus | reverse complement strand
AACGATACAATATACGGACCCCACCAATAGTGAACGATACAAGTAATATACGGACCCCACCAATAGTGAACGATACAAGTAATATACGGACCCCACCAATAGTGAACGATACAAATAATATACGGACCCCACCAATAGTGAACGATAAAAGTAATATACACACCCCACCAATAGTGAACAATACAAGTAATATACGGACCCCACCAATAGTGAATGATAACAAGTAATATACACACCCCACCAATAGTGAACAATACAAGTAATATATGGACCCCACCAATAGTGAATGATACAAGTAATATACGGAACCCACCAATAGTGAACGATACAATATACGGACCCCACCAATAGTGAACGATACAAGTAATATACGGACCCCACCAATAGTGAACGAT
>NW_013910490.1:0-234 GCF_000517525.1 Limulus polyphemus | reverse complement strand
ACAAGATTTAAAGATACTAAGTACTGTCAATAAGAAGACACAAGATATAAGAATACTGTGTACTATCACTAACAACCCACAAGAATTAACAATACTGTGTACTCTCACTAACAAGCCACAAGATTTAAAGATACTGTGTACTGTCAATAAGAAGACACAATATTTAACGATAGTGTGTACTGTCAATAAGAAGACACTAGATTTAACAATACTGTGTACTCTCAATAAGAAGAC
>NW_013910489.1:0-517 GCF_000517525.1 Limulus polyphemus | reverse complement strand
TGTACAACAGTCGCAAAACTCCACAGAATAATGTGTACAATAGTTGGGTTGTTCTGTGGAGTTTTGTGTACAATAGTCGCAAAAGACTGTTATACAGGTTGTTCTTTTGAGTTTTGCGACTGTTGTACAGGTTGTTCTGTGGAGTTTTGCAACTATTGAACACGTTCTGTGGAGTTTTGCAACTATTGTACAGGTTGTTCTGTGGAGTTTTGCGACTGTTGTACAGGTTGTTCTGTGGAGTTTTGCAACTATTGAACACTTTTGCGACTGTTGTACATGTTGCCCTGTGAAGTTTTGCGACTATTGTACAGGTTGTTCTGTGGAGTTTTGCGACTATTGTACAGGTTGTTCTGTGGAGTTTTGCAACTGTTGAACACGTTCTGTGGAGTTTTGAAACTATTGTACAGGTTGTTCTGTTGAGTTTTGCGACTGTTGTACAGGTTGTTCAGTGGAGTTTTGCAACTATTGAACACGTTGTTCTGTGGAGTTTTGCCTCCACAGAACAACCTGTACAATA
>NW_013910488.1:0-234 GCF_000517525.1 Limulus polyphemus | reverse complement strand
AAACAATATTTAACGATACGGTGTACTGTCAATAAGAAGATACAAGATTTAACGATACTGTGTCCTGTCAATAAGAAGACACAAGATTTAACAATACTGTGTACTGTCAATAAGAATACACAATATTTAACGATACTGTGTAATGTCAATAAGAAGATACAAGATTTAACGATACTGTGTACTGTCAATAAGAAGACACAAGATTTAACGATACTGTGTACTGTCAATAAGAAG
>NW_013910487.1:0-384 GCF_000517525.1 Limulus polyphemus | reverse complement strand
ATTGTTATTATCATCATAAACCATCTTGATTGTGATGTTCAAATCAAATAAAAAATAAGTACTTGTAGTTACAAGCTAAGTACCAACACCAGGACTGTGTTGAGACACCCTCACAGGAGTGGTGAAAGAAAGTTCTTTTATACTCCAAAATTACTTTCTTATTGTTTAACAGACATATGGAGAGACGTTTATACCAGACGACACGTTTCTGCCCATCACAGGTTCTGGAGTTGTTCATGCTCTCAGTTGAGTGATTGTGGGTTTAATTCAGGACGAAATATCCTACAAGGTAAAAATGTGTAAAGTGAAGCGACTAAACTTGTTATAAATAATTATTGAAATAATATTTGGTGTTCAAAATGTATACAATCTTTATAGCTCGGT
>NW_013910486.1:0-258 GCF_000517525.1 Limulus polyphemus | reverse complement strand
TAAATTGAATTTGGTGAAGAATCATTTGGTATGTAGGTACACTTTAACGTTGCCTAGTAATATGCAGAGTTTTACCTTCCTACTGTTTGTTTTAAAGGAGTTATGGAAGGTTTTGCGTTTTGTACCAGTACGTCGTTCCACTTGGACAGATCATCTCCAAATTTTGTATGAACGTTCGTTGCATACTTGCGTATTTACATGCAAAATTGTAGCCTTCTATTGTCATTTTTGGTCTTTTGTGGTCGTTTTATGTTACTC
>NW_013910485.1:0-234 GCF_000517525.1 Limulus polyphemus | reverse complement strand
AGAAGAAGTCAGGAAGAAACCCGAAATACAGAAGCACGTCAAACTGCTCACCAAGATACAGTTAGAAGAAGTCAGGAAGAAACCCGAAATACAGACGCACATCAAACTGCTCACCAAGATACAGTTAGAAGAAGTCAGGAAGAAACCCGAAATACAGAAGCACATCAAACTGCTCACCAAGATACAGTTAGAAGAAGTCAGGAAGAAACCCGAAATACAGAAGCACGTCAAACT
>NW_013910484.1:0-235 GCF_000517525.1 Limulus polyphemus | reverse complement strand
GACTGTTGTAACTTTGATCTAAGAAAACCGTGGTTACTGTCACTATAAGAAGGCTGTTGTAACTTTGATCTAAGGAAACCGTGGTTACTGTCACTAGATAGGACTGTTGTAACTTTGATCTAAGGAAACCGAGGTAACTGTCACTAGAAGAAGACTGTTGTAACTTTGATCTAAGAAAACCGAGGTAACTGTCACTAGATAGAAGACTGTTGTAACTTTGATCTAAGTAAAACCG
>NW_013910483.1:0-234 GCF_000517525.1 Limulus polyphemus | reverse complement strand
GTAGTATCATATATACATAACATAGGTAAATATCAGTATCAATTACTGTAGTATCATACATACATAACATAGGTAAATATCAGTATCAGTTACTGTAGTATCATATATGTATATAGCATAGGTAAATATAAGTATCAGAAACTGTAGTATCATATATATATATAACATAGGTAAATATCAGTATCAGTAACTGTAGTATCATATATACATAACATAGGTAAATATCAGTATCAG
>NW_013910482.1:0-234 GCF_000517525.1 Limulus polyphemus | reverse complement strand
TACCTGATGTTGAATAATACATACTTCATAATAATGTATTAGCATTAACCTAAGGACATACCTGATGTTGAACAATACATACTTCATAATAATGTATTAACATTAACCTAAGGACCTACCTGATGTTGAACAATACATACTTCATAATAATGTAATAACATTAACCTAACGACATCCCTGCATATATTGAGCAATACATGTTTCGTGGTAATGTATTGACATTAACCTAAGGAC
>NW_013910481.1:0-445 GCF_000517525.1 Limulus polyphemus | reverse complement strand
TACATTTATATTTGTGTTCAATAATAATAACTAATAAAAACAATTTCAACAAAGCTATTAAATTCATGGATGTAACTAATTATAATATACAATGACAAAACGCACCCGTAAATAGCCAAAGTCACAGCAATGTTTATATTAACACAAAGATGTCATTTGAGATTTAATTGGAAGAGAAGGACACATTTTTACGGAAGACCAGGGGCAGTTATAAGCTATTGAAGTTTTATGAAGTGATAATTAAGAAAATATGTCGTCACATTTTATGTACTTTATGTATCTTAGTGTCAGTTTATGTACGTCCCTGTTTATGTATGTTGTGAAATAGTAAATTCTACTTTTATTTTTATCGTTTTTTCTACGGTTCATTTATTATTATTTCTATCATTTAGTCAACTATGAAGCTGAGATGTAACCTCGTGGTTTAACCAAATATAAACCCTGA
>NW_013910480.1:0-234 GCF_000517525.1 Limulus polyphemus | reverse complement strand
AAATTCGTTAACTATAGTTACACCTAGGTGTTCGTGGAGTTGTTGTACCAAATAACGCTACAGATGAATATGTTGGTTACAAATTCGGTTACTAGAGTTACACCTAGGTGTTCGTGGAGTTATTGTACCAAATAACGCTAACGATGAGTATGGTGGTTATAAATTCGGTAACTAGAGTTACACCTAGGTATTCGTGGAGTTGTTGTACCAAATAATGCTAAAGATGAGTATGTT
>NW_013910479.1:0-233 GCF_000517525.1 Limulus polyphemus | reverse complement strand
CAGATGGCCTTCTATTACGGAAATAGAAATGAAGTATAGAGTAATCAAAACGTAGGTGTCGAATAGAAAGACTGAAAGTTGACTCATAAAGCAGATGGCCTTCTATTATGGAAATAGAAATTAAGTATAGAGTAATCAAAACGTAGGTGTCGAATAGAAAGACTGAAAGTTGACTCATAAAGCAGATGGCCTTCTATTACGGAAATAGAAATTAAGTATAGAGTAATCAAAAC
>NW_013910478.1:0-234 GCF_000517525.1 Limulus polyphemus | reverse complement strand
GTTCAGCTTATAGTCAGGGTATAATCTTGCCGTCGAACTTTAGAAGTGAAACTAAATATATAGGAACTGAACTAACCATAAAAATTCCAGAATTACAAGTTTTACTAACGAAAAAGGAGTTACAGTTAATTCAGAGTATAGATATAGAGA
The DNA here is from genome assembly GCF_000517525.1 of Limulus polyphemus. NCBI lineage: Eukaryota > Metazoa > Arthropoda > Merostomata > Xiphosura > Limulidae > Limulus > Limulus polyphemus. The sequence continues at coordinate 84 of NW_013910478.1, read as the reverse complement.
GAGATACTAAAGAATTAAAAGATATATTAGAGAACACTAAACATTTACCTATTAGAAAATCAGGGTTAAGTGTTAAGGATATTC
>NW_013910477.1:0-234 GCF_000517525.1 Limulus polyphemus | reverse complement strand
CAGTCACATCAGTGGTAGTAACTTCATCAAGAGCTTCACCGTTTCCCTTCTCAAAACTGAGTAGAGTTTCTTCTTCGACGGTGACTTCTTCAGGTGGCACGTCTTCAGCAGCGTCATTTGTTCTGTTGTACACTTCGTCCCAACAGAAATGCCCTAGACCGTGATAACGCCAAAGCCTGTTGGCATGCGCCATTTTTGGCTTACCTCGCCGACCACATTTTACCCGGAAAGTCA
>NW_013910476.1:0-234 GCF_000517525.1 Limulus polyphemus | reverse complement strand
CAACCATTGGTGTGAAACTACTATTATAGTGTACAGTGATTTGATAAGTAACAATTGTTGGTGTGAAGCCACTATTATAGTTTACAGTGATTTGATAAGTAACAATTGTTGGTGTGAAGTCACTATTATAGTGTATAGTGATTTGATAAGTAACAATTGTTGGTGTGAAGCCACTATTATAGTTTACAGTGATTTGATAAGTAACAACCGTTGGTGTGAAACCACTATTATAGT
>NW_013910475.1:0-234 GCF_000517525.1 Limulus polyphemus | reverse complement strand
GTTTAACAAACCACAATACTCATCCTCTAAACGTGTCTAACATACCACAATACTAATCCTCTAAACGTGTCTAACACACCACAATACTCATCCTCTAAACGTATTTAACCTACCACAATGCTCATCCTCTAAATGTGGCTAACACCACAATACTTATATTCTAAATGTGTCTAACACACAACAATACTCATCCTATAAACGTGTCTAACACACCACAATACTCATCCCGTAAAC
>NW_013910474.1:0-234 GCF_000517525.1 Limulus polyphemus | reverse complement strand
TCGTTAAATCTTGTGGCTTGTTATTAATAGTACACAGTATCATTAAATGTTATGACTTCTTATGATAGTACACAGTATCGTTAAATCTTGTGTCTTCTTTTTGACAGTACACAGTATTGATAAATTCTTTATCTTCTTATTGACAGGATACAATATTGTTAAATTTTGTGTCTTCTTATTCACAGTACACAGTATTGATAAATCATGTATCTTCTTATTGACAGGACACAGTAT
>NW_013910473.1:0-252 GCF_000517525.1 Limulus polyphemus | reverse complement strand
ACGCGCTAAAACAACACTGTAACGAACGAACGTTAACTTCAACAATACCCTGTGACTGCAGTTCAATTACTCACTGTCTACACACACATTACATTACCGCGTCACGTTGTCCCCTCTTATATATACCCGCCTACCCTATATCTAGTAAAAACTAGAACATTCGCCAAAGTACAGGATAATTCTAGAAAGTAGAGAGCGTGAGAATCACATGATCTCGATGACGCAACAGTATCTTAAAATTACGACAAAATT
>NW_013910472.1:0-234 GCF_000517525.1 Limulus polyphemus | reverse complement strand
AATATTACGGTTAACAAACGTCCATGTAGTATTATTATATATTTAACATTACGGATAACAAACGTTCGTGTAGTAGTATTATATCTTTAAACATTACGGTTAACAAACGTTCGTGTAGTAGTATTATATCTTTAAACATTACGGTTAACAAACGTCCGTGTAGTAGTATTATATATTTAACATTACGGTTAACAAACGTTCGTGTAGTAGTATTATATCTAATAAACATTACGG
>NW_013910471.1:0-232 GCF_000517525.1 Limulus polyphemus | reverse complement strand
CTAATCTATAGTAATCATGTATCTAAATTCCTGAATTAAATATGGAAAAGGACTGGTTAAAAATAACCTGTCTTTGTGAAAAACAACAATTTTTAGAATTGTTCTAAAGTCTACATTATCATTAGAAAACTTTATTTTATACAAAAATTACATATTAGCAGTATTTATATTTCATTTCAACGATTAAAAACTGTTCTGGGAATAATAGCTTATCTTTAATATTGTTTCTATT
>NW_013910470.1:0-233 GCF_000517525.1 Limulus polyphemus | reverse complement strand
AGGACACATTATTGTTAAATCTTGTGTTTTCTTACTGACAGTACACATTATCGTTGAATATTGTGTCTTCTTATTGACAGTACACAGTATCGTTAAATCTTGTGTCTTCTTATTGACAGTACACAGTATTGTTAAATCTTTTGTCTTTTTATTGACAGAACACAGTATCGTTAAATCTTGTGTATTCTTATATAAAGTACACAGTATCGTTAAATCTTGTGTCTTCTTATTGA
>NW_013910469.1:0-232 GCF_000517525.1 Limulus polyphemus | reverse complement strand
ATCTTTGTTTAGTAAGTCGTGTCACATGGTAAGATTCCGTCTTTGTTTAGTTAGTCGTGTCACATGGTAAGATTCCATCTTTGTTTAATACAGTTGTTTCACATGGTAAGATTCCATTTTTGTTTAGTACAGTCGTGTCACATGGTAAGATTCCGTCTTTGTTTAGTAAAGTCGTGTCACGTGGTAAGATTCCGTCTTTGTTTAGTAAAGTCGTGTCACATGTTAAGATTCC
>NW_013910468.1:0-686 GCF_000517525.1 Limulus polyphemus | reverse complement strand
AAAATCTAAAAAATTGAACTTTCGCTAAAAGAGAATAAAGAGAATCGAAAAGGCGAAGTTCATTTTATAAGAAGACGTCAGGGCCTTTTAAATGTTTGATTTTGTTTGAATAAAAGATTATTAATACTCTTCTTTTTTTATAACATAACTGAAGACAAAAAACAGTAAAATCGAAGCTAGCCGAAATTTTGATAACACATTATGAAAAAACTAGTCGGAATTTTGATGAAAGGATATCCATTTTGAAAGTCTTACATAAAGGGCATTATTGTATTGAAATATTAGGAAAAACAATTTTTTTCAAAATTTGTAAAAAAACATGGGCTATAGCCTTGGCTTTTTCGGTGAAAATATGATTCACTTTTTTCCATTTTACAAAAAAAAAATATTGCGTTTAAAAAATTTTGTGTTTCCCGACGAAATAAACTTTATCCACTATTTGTATATTGTCGGGAAACACAAAATTGAGACATTATAGCATGAACGAAAACAATTATGTCCCGTGAAAATCTAAAAAATTGAAGTTTCGCTAACAGAGAATAAAGAGAATCGAAAAGGTATTTAATACTCTTCTTTTTTTATAACATAACTGAAGACAAAAAACAGTAAAATCGAAGCTAGCCGAAATTTTGATAACACATTATTAAAAAACTATTGGGAATTTTGATGAAAGGATATCCGTTTTG
>NW_013910467.1:0-235 GCF_000517525.1 Limulus polyphemus | reverse complement strand
AATCTTTTAAGGCAAGTCCATATAGCTGAGAAGAATAAACTATACTGAATCTTGTAAGGCAAGTCCATATAGCTGAGAAGAATAAACTACATTGAATCTTGTAAGGCAAGTCCATATAGCTGAGAAGAATAAACTACGTTGAATCTTGTAAGGCAAGTTCATATAGCTGATAAGAATAAACTACATTGAATCTTGTAAGGCAAGTCCATATAGCTAAGAAAAATAAACTACATTG
>NW_013910466.1:0-234 GCF_000517525.1 Limulus polyphemus | reverse complement strand
ACAGTACACAGTATTGTTAAATCTTGTGTCTTCTGATTGAGAGTACACAGTATTGTTAAATCTTGTGTCTTCTTATTGACAGTACACAGTATCTGTAAATCTTTTGTCTTCTTATTGACAGTACACAGTTTTGTTAAATCTTGTATCTTCTTGTTGAAAGTACACAGTATCGTTAAATCTTGTGTCTTCTTATTGACAGTACACAGTATCGTTAAATCTTGTGTTTTCTTATTG
>NW_013910465.1:0-234 GCF_000517525.1 Limulus polyphemus | reverse complement strand
TTGACAGTACACATTATTGATAAATCCTGTATCTTCTTATTGACAGGACACAGTATTGTTAAATCTTGTGTCTTCTTATTGACAGTACATAGTATTGTTAAATTTTGTGTCTTCTTATTGACAGTACACAGTATTGTTAAATCTTGTGTCTTCTTATTGAGAGTAAACGGTATTGATAAATCTTATGTCTGCTTATTGACAGTACACAGTATTGGTAAATCGAGTTTTCTTATT
>NW_013910464.1:0-234 GCF_000517525.1 Limulus polyphemus | reverse complement strand
TCCAAATAGATAGTATCATTTTATGACCCACTGTTGACTTTAGTATGCAGCCAATGTGTTAATTAACTCATATGTTTTCAAAATATCTACATGTGTTTCCTTAAGTCCGACTGTATTAAATAGGACCCAATAGCTAGTATTGTTCTATTACCCACTGTTGACTTTAGTCAGAAGCCAATGTGTTAATTAACTCATATATTTATAAAATATCTACATGTGTTTCCTTAAGTCCGA
>NW_013910463.1:0-233 GCF_000517525.1 Limulus polyphemus | reverse complement strand
ATGTGAGAGTGTGATAAAGGTTATAAGCTAGTATACCGATATGTATGTGAGAGTGTGATAAAGGTTATAAGCTAGTATACCGATATGTATGTGAGAGTGTGATAAAGGTTATAAGCTAGTATACCGATATGCAAGTGAAAGTGTGACAAAGGTTATAAGCTAGTATACCGATATGCAAGTGAAAGTGTGATAAAGGTTATAAGCTAGTATACCGATATGTAAGTGAGTGTATG
>NW_013910462.1:0-233 GCF_000517525.1 Limulus polyphemus | reverse complement strand
AAAAAAACAACAACAATAAAATCACAATAACCGAAATTTTGATAAGAGATTATGAAATAATTATTTGGAATTTAGATCAAAAGATCTCTATTTTTAAAGTCTTACATCAAGGGCATCTTTGTATTGAAATATGAAGAAAAATATTTTTTTTCAAAATTTTGGAAAAAACATGGGCTATAGCCTTTGGTTTTTCGTGAAAATATGAATTTTTTTGGAAAATGGAAAAAATGTTC
>NW_013910461.1:0-234 GCF_000517525.1 Limulus polyphemus | reverse complement strand
CACGAAATGTAAGTCATGAGGACTGTCAGCACAGAAAACAAGCGTTAAACGATTTGAAAAAACACACGAAATGCAAGTCATGAGGACTGTCAACACAGAAAACAAGTGTTAAACAATTTGGAAAAAAAACACACGACATGTAAGTCATGAGGACTGTCAACACAGAAAACAAGTGTTAAATGATTTTCAAAAAACACACGAAATGTAAGTCATGAGGACTGTCAGCACAGAAAA
>NW_013910460.1:0-541 GCF_000517525.1 Limulus polyphemus | reverse complement strand
ATTATAGATTTTAATATTATTTTTTATTGATTTATGGCATTATTTACCTCTAGTCATTGCAGAGAGTTATCTTCAATCATTATAGATTTTTTTATTATTTTACTGAAGATAACTCACTACAATGACTAGAGGTAAATAATGTAATAAATCAATATAAAATAATATTAAAATCTATAATGACTGAAGATAACTCTGCAATGACTAGAGGTAAATAATGAAAATCTATAATGACTGAAGATAACTCACTACAATGACTAGAGGTAAATAATGCCATAAATCAATAAAAATAATATTAAAATCTATAATGAAATATTATTTCATATTGATTTATGTCATTATTTACCACTAGTCATTGTAGAGAGTTATCTTCAGTCATTATAGATTTTAATATTATTTCATATTGATTTATGGCATTATTTACATCTAGTCATTGTAGTGAGTTATCTTCAGTCATTATAGATTTTAATATTATTTATATTGATTTATGGCATTATTTACCTCTAGTCATTGTAGTGAGTTATCTTCAGTCATTATAGATTTT
>NW_013910459.1:0-344 GCF_000517525.1 Limulus polyphemus | reverse complement strand
ACTAATTAAGATTCTTAGTCCCGTATTCAATAATACTTTAAAACATTAGTTTACAAAAATTCCCGGTTAACATCTATCTGTAGTACTAATTCCAGAATCGACTTTTCATTACTTGTTTCACATCAAAGCGATACAACGGGATACTTGTGGGGATCGAGCCCCGAATTCTACCATCATAAGCCTTGAACCGTATTACAGAGTCGCCGTGGAATCCAGTATCGGAAGACGCCTATAAAATGTTTAAGTTTTCTCATCAAAACCATTAAAACATCAGTTTATATACTAATATTTGATGTTAAGAACAGTTATTGTGTGGATCTCTTTAGGTATATTAATGTAACGGC
>NW_013910458.1:0-233 GCF_000517525.1 Limulus polyphemus | reverse complement strand
CAGACCCTGATACGGGTAATGTAATTATGATAGTAAATACAAGACCTTCAGACCCTGATACGGGTAATGTAATTATGATAGTAAATACAGGAACTTCAGACCCTGATACCGGTTATGTAATAATGATAGCAAAGATAGGACCTTCAGACCCTGATTCGGGTAATGTAACTTATATAGTACATACAGAACCTTGAGACCCTGATACGGGTAATGTAATTATGATAGCGAATACA